>NW_025814053.1:6193750-6495833 GCF_018902025.1 Drosophila willistoni | reverse complement strand
CTGCCGTGCAGTCTGTCCGACTGTCTGACAGTCTGTCTCTATGTCTAAATGAAACTTAATGGAAAAACAAATATCAATAAACTTTTTTTTTTGTTCAGCAGACAAATGCACGAGCGACAATTTAGTCCCCTTCCCCTTTTCCTCCCTTCCTTTCATATAATATCGTCTCTATAGAGAGTATGTATGTATATATATGTATGTATATAGCTCAATCAACAAATGATTCAATTTAAATAAATGGATGATTGCGATTGAGGAAGGGAGGGTAGGGTGGTGGAACAGGAAGGGGGGGATGAAGACACACACAAATTTCGATTGTATAGCTTTCATATAGGGAAAGAAAATTTAGTCTATAACAATTGATTGTCATTCGATTTTGAACTTTTCTTCACGAAAATAACTCAACGAAATTAATATGCCCTTACAATTTTAAGTTAATTAACCAATAAGTGAATATATAGAGGAAGATTTTAAAGATAAACTTTAATACTGAAATATTATTTTCAAAGTGAATTGAATTCCCCCCGTCGAACGATATGCATTAAAATCGGATAAATGAACTTCAGCTTCAGTATGTAATAATCAGGGACGGATCGAGAACCCCCTGAAACCATCCACCGGTAATGGTATATTTTTTTTAACGATCAAGCAGAAATTTTTAAAGACTTGTCGAATCCAAATCGGATCTAAGGATAAGAAAAATGTCTAGGAATATTTCACCCAAATGAAATTCAAAATTTTAAGAAGCTAATTAATTACAAATCTAGTTTGAGGTCGTATAGATATATAGAATCTATATAACATTTGCCATAGATTTCGGTATCGAACTCAGTAGTAACGGTAATTTTAGTTTAGAGTGTTCATATTTTATTTTACGTCTCATTTTAGGGTTACCAACATCTAGAAATAGTAGTAAGTAACGGTAATTTGGCTTTAGAGTGTTCCTTTTTTATTCAACGACTCATTTTAGGGTTACCAACATCTAGAAATAGATTCATAGATTTCTAAAAAAAGGAGAACTGTTCATTTCGGTATACCGAAACCAAAATACTTACCATAATGGTTAACCGTTATTAAAGTAAAGAGCCTTCCCATTAACTTTTTTTTCAGAAATATCTAACGAAAAACAAATGAACGCATACCAAAGTTTGAAATTTTTAGTTCTGCTTTTTTTTTGTCATTTTTATTTGTGGATTTCCTTTGACTAAATTCCATTTCATTATTCAGTTAGGTGTTTGTTTTTATTTTGTTTTCATTTGATTTTCATATCATTTCGTTTTTTTTTCTTTTTGATAACCAGAGTTTTCTTCATTTTGTTTTTTTTTTTCTTTATAGTAGTTGTTGTAACATTTTCTTTGAAAAATAGAAACACTTTTTTCGTCTTTTTTTGTTTGCTTTAAATATTTGTTTACTCTTTTTTTTCATAGGCTTTTGTTGGCTAAAAAATCGTTAATTTCTTTTTCGCTTTTTATATGCTTTGGGCCCGCCAAAAAAACTGCAATAAAATAATCGATAATAGTTGAAAAAAAAACTAAATAATTTCAGTTCAAATACAATCGAACGCTTTTTTTTTGTTTTGTATTTTTTTTTATAATGATCAATTAAGAACAAATTTTATTTGCTTTGATTTTGGGTTTCTTTCTTCTTCTTTCTCTTATACTCTCTTGTCTCTCTTTTTCGTGTCGTTTTTAAACAATAAGTAAGGTTTTTTTGTTGTTGTTTTTTATCTTCGTATAATTAAAAGGGAGGAGGGTAAGTTTTTTAACACATTTTCATTCTTATTTTTTGTTTTTTTCTCTTTTTCTGTGTTTTTTCATCTTAATTTTTTGTTTTTAGAAACTACAATAAAAACTAAACTCTATAAACTAGGCAAATATACAAATACATAAATAATAGCTCTTGGCCAGCTTAAATGTTAATAACAAAAAAAAATAATAATAATAATAATTAGAAGAAACTAATAAAAAGACATTAAAGAGCCAAAAATAAATGTGGGTGGGGTGGGACACAGGGGAAAAGGGGAATACAAAGGAAAATAAAAATAATTAGGCAAATATATTTATCATACATGTATGTGTATATATATATATATATAACTATAAACATTTACAATTACAAAAAAAAAGTGTATATATCCTGGCTGGTTTGCGCGCAGAATTATCCTAAAGTATATATATATATATATATAGGATTCTCTTTTTTGCTTTAACAATGTGTGCGATTTCCTGATGATATTGGAGGGTCGGGAACGGGTTTTTGGGGGGAGGCTGGGGAGGGACATTTTTTTGCTTGTAGCACAGTTTTTTTTTTTCTTCTTTCTTTCTTTCCTTTCCATTTCTTTTTTAGCAGTAGTAGTAGTAGTAGTAGTATAACAGTTTCTCTCCCTAGTGCGCTCTCTCAAAAAACGCAAAAAAAAAATTTATTTATACATATTTATATATATGTGAAAAATTAAATTACAAGAACCGAACAAAAAAAAATTTGTCTTAAATTTTGGTTTTTCTTTGTTTTTTTTTTTTGTTTTGTTTAATTTTCCTACATAATTTTGATATAGTGAGAGAGAGAGAGAGATTTGTATGTGTTTGTGTATATGTGTGTGTGTGTATGATATAACAAAATAGATAATTAAGAAATACTAAGAAGCGGGCGTAACATTTTGGAAACAATGCTTTCCATTCCATTCATTCCATTTTTCATACATTATTATGTTATCTCTCCATCATCATCATCATCATCATTAACATTCATTCATTCATCACTTCTTTCTTTCTATTTGCTATTGACTACATCCTCTCGACAGGCAACAGCGGCCACCAAGGCCGCCCCACGTCCGGAACCATCCTCTGATAACATCAGATCGAACGTAATGCCGGGCTTAATCAATTGCGTTATCTTCTCAACCATCAGATTATGGAATTTTGGATGAAAACGATATACACTACCATCTACACCGACTGTTGTATGGGGCTCATCCATTTTGTTGATCAATGTGGCGATGCCAGCTGATACCAAATGTGCGGCACGTTTCGATACGCATTCGCATATATAACGGACATTGGCACAATCACCATCGGTGGCATTATTGAGTCCCAGCTCCTCTAATACCAAACGGCAATTGGTAAAATTACCGGGCTCATCGGCCTCAATTTCGCTAACGTATTTGGTGAAGAACAGTCCGCGGGTGTTTAGGACTTCCGAATCCTGGCCATTGAACAGAATGCCGGCTTTTGTCATTTTAACAAGAACTAGACGTACCAATTCACCCATATACATGCCGGATATCATCTTCTCGAATGTCTGCTTGCCCGGATTGATGCTATGCATATCGATATCACGATCAAATTCGGTCCGTACAAAATCCAATGCTCCATTATCACCGAAAGCACCCCATTCCGTATTGATGAGAACATGGGGCTTATGATTATCTTGGACATCAAACAGTTCGGCATCCTCGACACGTTCAACGTAGCAGGCATTCGAACCGGTACCAACAATTAGACCAATTTTACAATTGTGATTCTTCCAGGCGCAACTCATTAGGGTTCCAGTGGTATCATTCAATATGGCGCACACATCGATTTGGACATCACCGCGTCGGGCAATGGCATCCTTTAGCAATTGGACAACATCCTCATTGACAACGCCGGCACAATTGAAGCCCTTGGTCCATGTTTCCAGTAGACCCTTGGTCAGGCCCAGCTGACGCAATGGAAACGAAAAGGTGAAACCCAATGGCAAACGTTCGGCATACACATTATGCTCGGCCATGAAATTCGATAGACATTCGGCAATATGATCGAATAGCTGTATACCCGATCCAATCATTATATGTTGCGGTATGGCATAGATGCGTGATTCCATTTGAAAATCATTGTTCTCTTGCAAATGGATAAGGAGCACCCGGAAATTGGTGCCACCCAAATCCAAGGCCAAAAATTTACCCCTCTCATTGCCATTGGGTAAATCCTGTACATACGTGACAAAGCATTTCACATTCGCCTTGGGATGCGTATCCTTGGCCAGGCCGCGTCTCACTTCATGCAATATGCGATAACAGAGCTCTTGGATCTGCTCATCCGTTAATAACAGCTGCTGACATAACTCGTAGACCATTTTCTTTTTCTCCGCTGCACTGGCTGATGATGTTTGGATGACTGTAGTTGATGCAGGAGATGCATTTGTCGTCGTCGGCGCTGTTGTCGTTGTAGCTTTACGTCGCACATTGTCCGTTTCGTCTTTACTGTTGTTGCTGCTGCTGTTGTTGTTGGTGCTAGTGCTAGTGTTGGTGTTGTTGTGGCCATTCAGATGTGGTTTTGTGGCTAGTCCATTGCTATTTATAGAGACACTGCTCATGGCGCCGTTCAGCTCCTGGTCCATGTCTATGTGTCTAGTCTTGAGTGGTTCTTCAATAGTTTCAAATGTGTTGAGTTTTTAGCGGTTCTTTTCTTTTCTTTTCGTTTCTTTCTTTCTTTCTTTTTCTTTTGATATTGTTTTTGGCAGTTAGTCCACAGCAAAAAAAAACAAAAACGTATAAGGAATAGATAACGTAGACGGCGGTTGCAGTATGAATGTGCTTGTAGTAGTATTTATTTTGTATGTGGATTTTTTTTTAGTCTCACTCGCGATTTCGGTATTTTTATTTTATTTTATATTATTGCACGCGTTTCGCTTTCCGTTTTGTATTTCTCTGTTTCTGTTTTCGGTTTCTGTTTTATTTTTGTCCGCTACGCGTCCGTCTCTGTGAAAAGTTTGTAACGGAATTATTTCCACTCACTGCGAAACGCTCGCTCGTTGACGTCGTCGCTTTGGAGAACGCTGGCGTTGGCGTTGTTTCATGTTAACGCTGGCGTCGCTCTGCTCTGCGCTGCTCTGGCCGTGTACTTTGAAGGAACCTTGAAGGTCAAAATTGACAATTAAATTTGGGGGGCTGGCTGGCTGGCTTTTGGTTCTGTATATTGCCGTTATGGCGCAAAGAGAGTCAAACCGGAGGGAGAAAAAGAGAGTGCAAAAAACCCAAAACCAAGAGAGACTGATAGAGAGAGAACCTATGCCATGAATGAGTTAAGTCCATGAACTTGTTTATGCGTAGTGGCTTATCGTAATTTTTTGTCTGTGTGTGCTGTGCTGAGAAATGTCACGAAAACTTTAACACAACGATAAACAATCAGTTAGACTTTGGCCTATGTACCATTGAATTTTATTTAATATGCACTATCATCCCAAAAAAACTAATCAAATGACATCTCTAACTTTACTAACAATTTTTTAGTTTTCTTTATCTTAAATTGTTCCCGCATAAACTCAACTGGAGTAGGCATAGCAGGCGTCATACACATACAGCTCTCTTGAGAGCGCAGGTGTGTGTGTGCGCGCCTTTGAATTTTGTTGTCGTCAGCAAAATTCATATTGTGCTTATACCCTTTATTAGAAGGTTCCCATGGAAATGTCAATGCTTGGCACACCAAAACTTAAAAAGATGCTAGAATTGTTTGTGCAATGCTAGTTAAAATAGTTAATAAATGTTTAAACAACAACAAATCATAGTGTCAACACTTTATTTTATATTGTTTTCCAATTGGATGAAGAGCATCTGTATGTCGGTTATAATAATGTTATTACACACATAATTTGCCTTTGGACTGTTTGGTTAGCCCAGCAGCTTCCTCTCTTTCTATTTCTCAATGCGTGTGTGTGCGTGTGTTGCTTCCATAGTTGGTAAAACGTATAACAGTTGTGAATACAGCTGTGTATGTATGTATGTATGCGCTGGCTTAGTTTACATAGAAACCACCCCCCGCCCCAACACAACACACCATTCCATTACTAAAAAGTCAGCTTCAATCTCTTTACCTCACCCGCTCTTTTGTTCCCTCTCTCTCTCTCTCTCTCTCTCTGACTTTTGTCTCTCTCTAAAGTCCTCGCCTTGGCGTTCGTGGGGCTCGTCTTGCCAACCGTTTTCAGGCCTCAATTTTTTGGCCTGCTACGTGCGACGTCGACGTGACGCTCTTTGCCTCTTCTTATATTTGTCTCTCACCCCGCCCGACACCAGGCCCCCCAATCCCCTCTATCACACGCGCTCAATTTGGTTCGTTCGTTCACCATTGCCCAGTTCAATGGAATTTTGTTTTTGTATAGGTGTTTATTGGATTTTTTTTTGTTCATTTCATTTCAGTTTTGAATTATTTCACAAAAGTTGTGGCAAAATTGGAATGCAGTTGTTTTTCTTCTGTTTAATGCATGTACATGTAGGGGCGAGCCTCTTGGAAAATGGATTTTGAAAATACTATACACAATACATATTCAAGAAACTATAAATTTTTAAATTATAATTTTCTCTCTCTCTCTCTCTCTTAAACATTAGCTATTTCTATTCACAGCGGAAATTGCTGAACAGTTTGTGTGTTTAAGTACATATGTATTGGTTTGTGGGCGTGGGCGGGCTCGTCTAGTCGTACAATATTAGTAAGAAGGGGGTGGAAAAGTCTTATCAATGTGATTAGGCCAGCAAGCGAGAGGGAGAGGGGATTCGATTTTTTTTTTTCGTAATTCGATTTCTGTAGTAGGTAGTTGCAATCGTATGATGAGTCAGCTTATACTGAATTTCAAGTGCATTACGGCAAATTTCAAATGAATGATGAAAAGAAAATGTATTTACAAATTACTAGCAATGGAGGGAAGAGCAAAACTGGTTCAGAACCACGCCTTTCATTTGCACACTCACACACACACATACACAGAGAGAAAACTGTGCTACCTTGAAGGCTTATCCTGTGTCACCTTCAACTGTTATACCAAAAACGGCACTTTTTCTCTTTTTTTTTCTTTTAGCTTGGCGCGTGTTTTTTTCTGCCTCCTCTACTTCTTCTTCTTCGTTTTGGGAAGCCAGTTTTGGGGGCTCGCCCCTGGTTTATATGTACATACATATGTATGTATGTATGTTGTTGTGAATGTATAGGTTAAGAGTGTCTACATACAAAATAATTGATTTTGTTTTGAGCTTTTATTGCACGTGTATGTTTGCGTGTGTGTGTACTTTTGTGTGTGGGTGTTCTTTGAGTGGGTGTTGCCACCTGGTGACGCTGTGACGTCAATAATGATGACGTCGAATGGTACCAAAACTTGTGAAACTCAGTCCAAGTCCAAGGGGTCAATAAAATATATAAGCAGCAGGAGCAGCAGCAGCAACAACGCAACAGCAATACCAGCACCACCGACGCCACCGACTAAATGGAAAATTTGTGGAAATTTCTCTTGTTTCCTATACGTTTTTAAATACATTTTTTTACCCCGATTTTTGGTTATTAGCGTGGGCAGGGGAAAAAAGCAAAGACCTTCAGCAGCTAAAGCCATTAATTATAATCATCATTTTGGCAACTGTGAATAACTTCACGTGATTCGTTGGCAAAGCAGAATTTCACACACACACATTTTTTGTTTAACAAAAAACGCAAAATAGAGAAAATATCATCAGAGAAATAAAATAAAAATAAAAACAAAGAAACGTGGTTCAGCCTTGACTGGTTGGTTAATTCGTTAGATTGGCTAGGAAGTGCTAATTTCCAAGGTCAAAAAGTTGGGGCGGCGTAAAGAGTATAACAGTTAAAAGATTGTATTGAGAGGCGAAACAAGTTTTATCTTTAAGTTTCTTCGGATACCCTATATATGTATATACATATATAAAGTATATAAGAATAGGCATTAACACTAATATTTTAATAAATAATTTAATAATATTTTAATAAAGGACCCTATGTAGATATATTAAAAGGGTACGACTATGTCGGTTATCAATTTTTGGTTTTGTTTTGCTGTATGTTTTTGGTTTTTTCCTATTTCTTCTGTTAAATTGTGAACTGGTTTGGTTTGACATTTCCCTTGCTCAATTTACTGATAAAAGCAACGTCTAGATACAGACATACATACATATACATATGTATATGTATGTATGTTGTTAAAATCTCGTCTGGTTTTTTTTTGCCTTGGAATTATTTCACGTTTCACAAACATGTGTTTGTGTTTGTATGCATGTCGGATTTAGGGCCCTGAACTCATACTCATCATAATTATTAAGTGAGATTAAAACCGATCACCCGACTTTACAAAGAAATCCCAAATTATGCTGATTAACTTGATCAATAGACGGCGAAGCTAATGAAGCATGCTTAGCACGTGTTTAATGTCCCATAATCAACAAGTCCGATTACTAAGCAGAATGATGTACATCAGTCGGGGCAATCGCTATACTTTACATATGTACATGCACATATCCATATACATATGTATGTATATAAGGGCAACAAACTATTTGTGACGCATGCATCTGCGTCTGACGTAGACAACTTTGAACTTGGCGCCTTGGAATGTAAAATTGATCGCACTGTTATCGATAACATAATGCATTTGACATTTGTATGTAGATAGCTGTTTTTGTATCATGAACCCAGTAACTGCGAGGGCGTATTATTTTTAAATATGTAGCAAAATACTAACTAAAGAATTACGCTGAGTAAGACAATTTCGAAAATAATGATAATTATTTTCAATAATACATGAGTTGTAAATGTTTTTGCATCGCACGAGACTATTTATTCGAATCCTAAAGGGTATCCGGTTGTCTTTATCTCTATTTCGTGTGCGTTATATTTACTATTTTGCTACTTTCTGGCAACACTGTGATACTTTTGTTGTTTGTTTGTTGTTTCTGCAAAAAGTTATTATGTTGGATCTCTGTTTGATTAAACCAAAACAGAATATTTTTTTTAGATGCAGCCAATAAGCAATGGTCGAAAGGCTGCTAACAGAGCTTCGCCGTGTTACCAATTATTGGTTTCAGGCCAAAAGTCAAGAGTGCTTCGAGCTGCTAGTACAAATTTGCACACAGATTCTCGAACATGGCCTGGTGAGTCTAATAAATTGGAATTCAATCCATTCCATATATAGAACACTATAATAGATATATGTATATGTATTTATGTAGGCGGAAAAAAACGAGGAAACGGATACGGACCATCTGATCAATGACTTTGAGTTTCTGTTGGCCTCACAGCTAAAAGTTTCCACTGGCCCCACCCTCGTCCATGGGAAATGTCAAAGTAGGCGAGACTTCTTCCACAGTTGGATCACACGTTGCCTTCAGGCACGCTGCCTGGTTGAATGTTTGCAGAATCTAGTGGCTGACAATGAACTAATGGAATGCTATTATCAAAGGGCAAATGCCTTCCTCCATCAGACAGGACCTAGCACGACTCTTTTTGTCTGTTTACTGGCCATTCAATTGAACCAGAAAAATCTTCTCAGCCAATTGGAGAGGAACAAACAATTGCGCCATCGACGCACAAGCTCACAACCGAATTTTAGCATATCGCCAAGATTGAAAGTGGTCTTTGAAGAAGAGCACCAACAGCCACAAGCAGTGCCAGAGCAGGCTCCAGTTCGTAATCAAAGATTTCTAAGACGTCTGAAAAGTTTGCCCAATCTGCTGCATGATGAAGAGGATCACAGGGCCAAATGTCGACGTTCTCAGACATTTAGTATAGCGCGAACAAAAGATACCATTGATAGCATCAAACCCTCAACATCAGCGGGTAGCTATCAGAGTAGCTCCACCACAAGATCCACTAGTTCCAGAGCCAGCTCCAGCAGCAGCTCGCCAACACGAATTGAGATAATCGATTGTGATGATATTAAAATATGGACAGATCAATCTACCACTCCACCCGCAGATATACCAGTTGAGGGCGAAAAAGATGCTATTTCATTGAAGCATTCATCGCCATTGAATAATTTTCTATCAAATCTCTTTGGGACACATAATAAATATACCACCTGGTTTCAACGTGGCCTTGGTGAGGATAATATTCAGCATCAAGGTTTGTATATAAAGAGTTGAACAAAGTTTGTGGTTTAATTACTCATTAGACAAAATGAATCGCCTCATTTGCATATATGTACTTGGATTAGAGATTTTGTGTGACTAATTCCTCTATTTATATGTGGTTTTTCCCCCTCAGGTGCAGGCGACAGTGTATTGGATACGTTTTTACCTGTAAATGGCAGAAAATTACATATGAAGCAAACACTTTTCGAGGGAGTTAGTATGCTTCATGAAGCCGCCGCCGCCGCCGCTGCTGCATCTCCTATCAGGCTCACAACAACAACTGCTACAAGTGAACCCTTGGATATATTGGGTCAGCCAAATCTTGTCCATTGTAGTGAAAGCAATTCCAGTTCTTATTGTAGTATGGCCAGTGGTAGTAATAATTCCAAAATGGATGAACAATCCTTGGCCACATTTCTACAATTCTCACAATATGCGCACAATAATACCGAATTGGAGAAAGAGAATAATCATTTTCGCATATCAGAAGCCTGCATTCAAGCCATTGAGCAAATGAAATGGACAAAAACATCAATTCCATTCGGTCATGGTATGGAGCCAAGGGCAACATCATCATTAGCATCATCATCATATTCCAATATCCGACAAAGCAGTGCCGAAGCTGTGGGCCTGCAGCTAATATCTCGTTTCAATGATCAGCATTTACCCAAAGTGGGTCATCTTAAATGGCTGGTATTGGATCAGGATACACCACAGCAATTGCTTCCGATGCCCGAGATCTCTAGTTGTAGTGGTGGTGCTAGCCTTCAACGAGGCACCAAAACCTGGGCACCGCCCCGTCAACAAATTATCTTCACCGAACATCCGCCCCTGAGTCGTAGCGAATTGCTGCAACTTCAGCACTATCGCTGTGCCGGATGTGGGATGAATGTGGAGCGACAATATCAACATCATTTCCGCTACTGCACCTATCTGGGCAAATATTTATGCACGGGCTGTCATCGCCAACAGATATCGGCAATTCCATCGAAAATTCTACAATCCTGGGACTTTCGTTGTTATCCAGTTTCAACATTTGCCTATCGTTTAATTGAGCAAATGTATACATTTCCCTTATTTAATGTTAGAGATCTAAATCCTCAATTATATGGGCATAGCCAATTGAGTTTAGCATTTCGTCGACGCGTTGAACTGAGACAAGTTAATGAATTTATAAAACAATGCCGTTTTGCAACCAGGTAAGAGTGTGACATAGAGCGAGATAGAAATAGAAAATTGTAACTTTGTTGGTTTTGTTTTATTTTGTTATCCACAGAGAGCAAACCTTTTTCAATGTGATACCAGAACATCTTACCCAAAATTGTGTCGATTTGTGGTCAATGTGCGATTTGGTTGATGTTCAAAATGGCAGTATGGCAAGATCTATTGAAGAACTGATCGAACTAAGCGAAAAGCATGTCTACAATTGTGTGGTAAGTAAGAGAAAAGAAAGAAAGAAAGAAGAATGAATTCGATATTTTTTTTACCTGAATTCAATCCTTATTCCTACTTTCAGCTCTGCACTGGTCGTGCTTTTGTCTGCGAGCATTGTAGAAGCAACAATCTCATTTATCCTTGGCATCGTAAAATTCGTCGATGCGGTGAATGTGGAATTTATTGGCATCAAAGTTGCTGGAAACTTCACAAACGACTACATCCGGATGTCCCTTGTACGCGTTGTTCTCGATGGGAATCCAAACACATGACATATATAGAATCTGTTTAGATTTTATTATGCAAAACCATGTAAATTACCAAAAACAAGAAAAAAAAGGAATCAAAAACTGTTATGAAATATTATCTTATGTACCTCTCAGGCTCATAATCAATGTGCATTGAGCAAAACTAACAAAAACGAGCAAAATAATGTTGATTTTATATTATTATTAATCAAATAAGACAAATATTTATTATCCATCTACATATACATCTACATATTTTACTATTGATAAATAAAACAATTTATTTTTTATATAAAAAAGAATGCAAAAGGCTTCAAAATTTCAATTTAAAAATTGGAAGACGCTTATTACTGAAACGGAGAAAAATAAATATCTTTATTCCTTTATATTCAATCAGAACAATGGAAATTCGAAAAAAATGGCAAAACTGTATAAAGTCACTTTGCATTTTAATGCTTGCCCTTACATTTCGCAATTTTTGTAATATCCGCTGAAGCGAACAAACCAGTTTCGCTATAATTTTTAAACTGTGCGTTTTTTGTTTTGTTGTTTGCAATGTTTGATGAAATTGCAATTGTGTAATGTTGCATCAGATTGCGTCAGCTGTTGCTGGTTGTTTGGCTATTGTTCATTTACTGTGGGTGGATGTTTATTTTGATATGTGTATTTAAGTGTTTTCTGCCATTTCACTATATATATACATATATCTACGGTGTGTTTAACACGGTCACAGAAACAATTTTGATGTGGCGGGCGCGCCAAGAAAAGCCCAGTAAACAAATTTTAATTGTTTTCATTTGATTGAGCGAGTTTGTTTTTTGTTTTTCTTCTTATCAAATTGTGTCCTTGCTAACTTGGTCTAAACACGTATTTAAGGTTCGTGTCTGCACTTACTGCATATCTCTAAAAATCCCTTTATTTTACTCGCACCCTTAGGACTATTACTCGCACCTTTAGAACTATTACTCGCACCCCTAGGACTATTACTCGCACCCTTAGCACTATTACTCGCACCTTTAGAACTATTACTCTCACCCTTAGGACTTTTACTCGCACCCTTAGCATTTTTTTTTAGTATTTTTTAGAGATCTTGATCTTGATCCTTTATAATAATGTATAGCAATTGGACTATTAGGATAATTCTTTGTATGTTATATTTTGTGTTTCTTTTTAGCAACTTTCTTGAACATTAAGATGAATGGAAAATGAATATATATAAATGAATATAATAAGCACAAAGTAATAAATTAAGCTTAAACCTACAAACGCTAGGTGGCGCCAACGTTTCGTTTGCAGTGCTCTCTGTCTGCAGGCTGATCCAAAGCTCTCTGTTAACTCATTAGAAGTTCACCGTTAACATCAGTATTAAAAATAATCTTTGTTGCTTTTAGCCGGCAATTCTAAAGGATAATTTTAATTTGACCAAATTGAAGAGTTTAGTTTAGTATATACGCTAGTCGATTTGAAGTACTGCGAACAGATACATACCTATCTAAGTATTGTGCCTTCTTCTGTCTACATAAAGTTGACCAGAAATTAAAATTAATTCTGATTAATTAATCTGTCGGGGAATGAGAAAATATTGGGCAATTACCATACCCTGGATTAAATTCTTCAATATTTCTGGCCCATTTTACTTTCATAATTTAGGAGGCAGTACTTAGGAAGGTATTAGTTAAAACTACAACTAAATATTTTATTGCAGTTAAAATATGCTACATAATATTTTAATGTTCCATTTTTCATACTAATTTTTTATAATAATTATTGGTTTGCCATCGATGCAAGTTTATTTGCCATAACCCAAATTATAATGTGGCAACTATCATCCACAATCGATTGTTGATAAAAAAAACTATCGCGGACTATCGATAGTTTGCCACGCGTATGGTGAATGTAAATAACTACAGCCACACTGGTTTTTTCGTATTTTGTGTTGCTTCATCCAGCATGTGCCCTTTGCATTTTAGTCACTCATTTACTTGACTCAGCAGCGTTAACATCTATTTTTCTGCTTCAAATTTCCCTCATCGAATTGAAATTTCAATTTAAAGCGCTTTATATTTTAAAGCGCTTTATATTTCAAATGCTTTATATTTTAAAGCGCTTTATATTTTAAAACGCTTTATATTCCAAATGCACAATTCGAAATCATTTAAACGGAATTTGTTTCTACGAATGGAAGTTCCCCGATTTAAAACGGGAAACCGGGAAAAATATTTAAAACGGGAGACCGGGAAAAATATTTAAGACGGGAAACCGGGAAAAATATTTAAATAGAGAAGTATTTCGTAAGCTTGCCGGTAAAGATATTTTAAAGATGGGCAACGGAAATAACATGCCGAAAATTTTATTTGTTATATCTTGAGAGTTTTAATAGAAGAAATCGAACTGCCATCAATGAGATGCAAAAGAGGATGATGATCCACATGGATTATATTGGGCGTTGTGCCGTGCACGTTAAGATTATTGGGCAGTAATCTTTGCACTTTTGTTTGGTATTGGTATTGATTTTGGATATTTGGACAGGTCACAGATAATAGTAACTGCGTATTCATTACCATTTATTGTTTTCGCATTATTTTTATTGTGCAAGCGCAAAAATCGCCTCTTGCCACAAAAGTGTCTGTATTAGCTTCCTGAAGCGGACCTGGTGGCCGCCTCGGCGCTTTGGCCTTAGAACTAGGGGCATGGCCGTTAGCGCTTCCTCCTCTCGCCACCTCCTTGCAAGATTGCTCGTTATTTTTGGTTATTTTTTTCATTATTTGGCCTCTTTTTATGGCAAGGATTTATTTATTTGTTATGCCTATTTAATTTTTGCCGATAGAAAAAAGCCGCTTTCTAGTCGTATGGCTAGTGTCCTTAACGGTACTTAGTTTTCCGATTTATAATGCGAAACCAATTAATCGGGGGTTTATGGAATCTGATGATAGTTTCTCGATTTATGCTGGGAAACCGTTTAAACGCTTGAACTTAACACTTGAGCAAATGCAAGTTTTCAGTTGTCAATTGATTTTCAACATAAAAGTGACCAGGTTAAATATGCGAATCAGGCATGCATTTTTTTTGGTCTGTCGTTTTTCGAACAACTACAGCCACACTTTTTTTACTTATTCATCGTTTTGGCTTTAACCCACGGGTGTATAAGGAGATCTTTTGCCTTTGTCTCATTCGTGTGCTTGGCTCAGCAGCGTTAACATCTATTTTTCTCCTTCAAATTTTCCTCATCGAATTAAAATTTTATTTTAAAACGCTTTATATTTTAAAGCGCTTTATATTTCAAATGCACATTTCGAAATCATTCAAACGGAATTTGTTTCTACGAATGGAACTTCCCCGTTTTAAAACGGGAATATTTTAAACGGGAGACCGGGAAAAATATTTTAGACGGGAAACCGGGAAAAATATTTAAATAGAGAAGTATTTCGTAAGCTTGCCGGTAAAGATATTTTAAAGATGGGCAACGGAAATAACATGCCGAAAATTTTATTTGTTATATCTTGAGAGTTTTAATAGAAGAAATCGAACTGCCATCAATGAAATGCAAAAGAGGATGATGATCCACATGGATTATATTGGGCGTTGTGCCGTGCACGTTAAGGTTATTGGGCAGTAATCTTTGCACTTTTGTTTGGTATTGGTATTGATTTTGGATATTTGGACAGGTCACAGATAATAGTAACTGCGTATTCATTACCATTTATTGTTTTCGCATTATTTTTATTGTGCAAGCGCAAAAATCGCCTCTTGCCACAAAAGTGTCTGTATTAGCTTCCTGAAGCGGACCTGGTGGCCGCCTCGGCGCTTTGGCCTTAGAACTAGGGGCATGGCCGTTAGCGCTTCCTCCTCTCGCCACCTCCTTGCAAGATTGCTCGTTATTTTTGGTTATTTTTTTCATTATTTGGCCTCTTTTTATGGCAAGGATTTATTTATTTGTTATGCCTATTTAATTTTTACCGATAGAAAAAAGCCGCTTTCTAGTCTTATGGCTAGTGTCCTTAACGGTACTTAGTTTTCCGATTTATAATGCGAAACCAATTAATCGGGGGTTTATGGAATCTGATGATAGTTTCTCGATTTATGCTGGGAAACCGTTTAAACGCTTGAACTTAACACTTGAGCAAATGCAAGTTTTCAGTTGTCAATTGATTTTCAACATAAAAGTGACCAGGTTAAATATGCGAATCAGGCATGCATTTTTTTTGGTCTGTCGTTTTTCGAACAACTACAGCCACACTTTTTTTACTTATTCATCGTTTTGGCTTTAACCCACGGGTGTATAAGGAGATCTTTTGCCTTTGTCTCATTCGTGTGCTTGGCTCAGCAGCGTTAACATCTATTTTTCTCCTTCAAATTTTCCTCATCGAATTAAAATTTTATTTTAAAGCGCTTTATATTTCAAATGCACATTTCGAAATCATTTAAACGGAATTTGTTTCTACGAATGGATGTATCACATACATATGTATATGCCTACAGCATACATACATAGGCTTCAGAGCCTAATTCCGGGAATTCTGGCTCACGCCAGCTTCTACCCGTTCCCACTTGCCCAAATAAAATTTGTACACTCATATGTATTTATTTTTATATATGTACTAGCTGACCCGGCAAACGTTGTTTTGCCTTTTTCAAATATCTAATATCTAAGTTACTATAAGTGTATGGGGATGAAGTTATAGTCGAAAACGTTATAAACAACTGAAGTACGATTTATTTATTGTTAAAAATGACAGTTAATAAAAATACAGATTATTCGCTAAGCGCAATAGAGTGCACAATATTTTTTGTTAGGCCATCTTTAGCCAATATAAACAAACTTGATGGTTTCCCGACGCGAGAACATGCCACATATAGTTGTCCGTGGGAAAAGCATGGTGTTTCCAAATCTAAACCACATACAGACAACGTTTGGCCTTGCGACTTATTGATTGTCATCGCGAATGCCAATCTAATTGGGAATTGAATGCGTTTGAATTCAATTGGCACATCTGTAGGAATCATGGGGATTCGTGGCAACAATATATTTTCACCTTGAAACTTGCCATTTAAAATGGTGGCCTCAATCACGTTCTTCATTAATTTTTTAATAACCAATCGTGTGCCATTGCACAGCCGTGGTGGGTTCAAGTTACGGAGCAAAATCACCGGAGATCCTACTTTCAATTGTAAGTGGTGCGGTGGCATGCCTGGCAAATCCAAGGAATTTAAAAATTCTACTGGGTAATTTACAGTATTGCAAACTGTATCAACAGATTTGTATGACACAGAGTCTGTTGGCAACAATTGTTGTATCTTGAAATTTAATCCATGAACGTCCACATTTTTCGCTGCTAAAATGGCTCTTTCTGCCAGCCACTCAAGATTTATATATTGTGTGTGTACATCGCGAAATATACAGTCGATGAGAACATCTTGCGAGTGGACGATTGTGCAAAAACCGGTTGGTAATTTTATTGATCCAGTATTTTCATGTACGGCAACTTTCCCATTGCCAATATCTAATAGCTGTTTCGAAAAAGTTTCGGCGGATGGATCCTGAAGCGTTTGAACGCGCACGTTCACCGTCAGTTGTATTCGTTCAACATTACGCCACAGTCGGGACGATTTGAGGCAAGCATTAATTTCATCAGCGTATGTTGATCGTGGAATAACGGGAAGTGTTTGTCTGAAATCACCTGAAGCATAATTACATGTGATTTCCAATAGTTTTGCGCCATACTTGTCGAAGTTCGCCTTGGTCACGTGCGGAATGGAGCACATGTCCTGCTCGGTGAGGGGCAATTGCTCGGACATGGCCTTGAGAGCCTGCATATTCATGATACTGGCCATGGTGACGTTTCGTTGGGCAGCAATGGTACGGCAAAGATCCAGAAGATCTGTGTAACAGCGCTCATGGACTTCACTCAACTGCGATTTGCCATCATTCTTGCCAGATAATGCGCCATCCGAAACGGTGGCCAGAGCCTTTGGACCGCTCTGCTTCTTCATTAGCGCAAATCGATATTTAGGAGTTCCCTCCATAAGCCCTCAAACAAAGTGCCTCCAAATAGTTTGTCGTTGTTTTTTATATCTTTTATTGTCCTATCCAATGCCTCCAGCGAATGCTTATGTGCCATGGTGCATTCATCCCAGATAATAATTTTACACTGTTTCAGCACAGTGGCCATGGATGATTGTTTTTTAATGTTACAAACTGCATCTGGGTTATTTTGAATATTCAGTGGCAGCTTAAATGCCGAATGAGCTGTTCTGCCTCCATCTAATAAAGTAGCTGCAATGCCAGATGATGCAACAGCTAATGCGATGCCTTTTTTTGCTCGTATCTTGGCAAGAAGTAACGAAATAAGGAATGTTCTGGTGCATCCAAAAAAAAGAGTCCCCCTTGTCCTGCCGAAACTCCCTCCATAATGCGGTCGTAAATTACTTTTTGTGCATCATTTAATAGTGGAACATTGCGAGTAACAATCGCTGCCATTTCAATAGAATTGTACTGCAGTTCACGATTCATATCTGTGTCAATTAAATGAGATGCACTTCGATTTGGTGAGCTCATACCGAAATGACTGATTGGTAAATTCGCAATGACAATGCAAAGATCCTCAATAGCAATCAATGCTTCATTGTACATTTCGTCACTGAATGATATCGTAAGGTCGTTCCGTCTTGTACGATGTTGATACAATATATCATCAGTCATTGAATCTTTGTGATTATCCCACAAAATTTGTTTCGGTCTGCCTTGGATGGACTGTATATACACGACCCAAATTATTTGACTTAAATAAGCCGGGGCACGCCTCAACTGGTGTGCCTTGCTTGCGGGGCATCCATTTTTTCGATTGAGCCCATGTAAAATATTGAGGTATTTCTGAATACTTCAGTGTTTGTGCGAAGGCACCAAAAGCATCTGCACGATTACACAATGCAAAAAATTCGGTGAGCGTAGTTTTTGGTGGATAAAAAAATACGCGCTGACCGTTTTCAAGATGGACAGCTAAATGCATAACTGCTGGATCTCGTTCATGAATCGGGAAACCGAAGATACGCCAGACAGCTTCATTGGAGCTGATATACCGGCCAGTTTGGTAATTCGTTATTTCGTCATTTTGATTTAACGGAGGAGCACTGTTATAAGTATTTTCAATTCTAAATACAGCCATATCACGTCCTTTATTTACATACTTGCAAATATACTTAATGCTCTTCACCGAACTGCAGAACTCAACATTTATATGAGCACTGTATGTTTTGCTCAGTAGAGGTGAATATGGCACCACCCACCGATTATCAATATCAATATCTACGTTGTTGATAGTTTTAATGAATGATTGTCCGCCATTTTCGGTACTCCTTCGACGATATATTGGATATCCGTCTACATTTGTAACCGTATCGTTGATGAAATCTTTAGGAAAACGCTTTGTACATTTTCCGTCTACCATGCAAGGCGATGAACGATTCAGATCTCCGCAAGGGCCATGAATCATGTTTGCAGTAACAATATCAAACAGTATTTGATCAGTGGATGGATCTGGAATCTCTGCAGAAATTAAACTATCGATGTCATCAGGGCGTATTTTATGGATAAACCAAATCAAGATGTGAGCATGAGGTAATCCTCGCTTTTGCAACTCAACCGAATACATCCAACAACGTGTAGGGCCAAATACATGCAATTTTGTAATGAAGCTTATTAGAGACTTTAATTTTTGTTTGAACACACGTGCTGTAATGTCATGACGATGTATTGCACTTTGTCCAGGTAATAGTAACGATGTAATTTCCTGCCATTTTGGATTACATGTAAAAGTAATAAAAAAGCACGGTCGTCCATATTCACGTACGAAGGTCATAGCATCCTGTATGTATTCTTGTGACGTGGACTACCTATGTACGATGATGGTAGGATGACAGAGTTAACGATTTCGGCAGTATCAGCGTTGCTGGCAATAGCATCTCGCAAGTGAATGTATTCTTCCGCACGCAGCTTCTGTTGGTTAAATCGCAAGTATCGTAGTCGTTCACTCTCTATCTTGACGTACATATCGACCATAAATTGTTGGCAAAGCTCACGACATCGTAGAATGATATTATCCTGACCACGTATAATCATCAACCGAAACGAATAGAAATCCTTTGAGCTAATATTCTTGTTTGTTTCGGTTCCTATAATAGTATATCCATGTATTAATTGAAGAGTTTTCATATTCTTAATGAATGAATTACCTGTTACCGGATCTCGTTGCTTAAGGTTTATGCAATATCCGTCTTGTCCCTTCCAAAAAATGAGTGGATATTGGAGAGCATCATATAAACGATGGGTATCAGGAATGGACTGAAGAGAATTATTTCTTCTTCGAATCACGATTTGTCGCGTAGCTGTATGGTCGCCAACCATGATTCCAGCCACGTCGTCAACAACAGGTGCGTTGAATCGACGTATATGCCCTCCAGCTGGTGTTCTATCAGGATTGATGAAAATAGCGTGATTGTCACTTTGTAGCTTATGCATATGTGATTTGAATAATTTCAACAATTCGTTGTGCTCATTTAACAGAGCGTCCAGCTCGCTGACAGTGCGCGTTGCAAATGGTGAATTGAGGTGATTATAGTTGCAACGTGTATTCACGCGATTGGCGAGTGCCCGTTCGGAGTCCTCGCCACCCATAAAGTAAATTTGTAAAAATTTATAAGGTTCGTTTGGCATTGGTAGTAATGAGCCGACTTTGTGGTAAATTTGGCCTTTGATTTTGAATGTGGAATTAAATTGTTGACCATTTGCAGCAGTATTTTTAACTATTTCCGTTGCTCCGAACGATGTCATTTGAAAACATGAATTGAATTGCCGAATTGAACGCAAGAACAGCGAAGAATTTGGATCAGTACCAATAAGGAGGCCGTGCAATGGTTCCGGCGGTGTTTCAATTTCTGGAAGTTTCACTTTTCCTGATGAGCAACACATCCCAATTGGCTCATTTTTAAATTTAAGGGCTTGACAGTGCGGGCATTCCTTGTCCAATGTACCAATTACCACTTTGGAATGAGCGTAATATTCAACATCAGGCTCATACTGAAATGCTAGTCGAAGAAATGAATGTGATGTAAATGCTCGAAGTACTTGTTGATGTTGGTCAATCCCTCTACGTCTGTTGGCTACGAATCTGCGCGCTTCTCTTCGTTCCAATTGTCTTTGTTGGTTTCGCTCATCTCGTACCTCTTGTAATTGTGATGCACGTAACTGCGCCATTCTTACACGGACATCTGCATTACTTTGTTGCTGTTGGTGTTTAGATTATATAAAATAAGCTAACATTAAGCCAATTATAATATAGAACGAATGGAAATGTATGTCAATGTTAAGTATGTAACCCGATTATAGATATCGATGGCTCATCAGTCATAAGTAGATCTGATATGGTCAGCAGTAAACAATAAAGACCTAGTTAATCAATAAAAACGTACTTTGCTGACCTAACACTATGCACTGGTGAGCTCGCTATTTTGTACTATAAAAGAAATGCATTATTCTTAGTAAGATCAGATACCAATTGTAGCTACATCGGGTGTGCATCGCTGTGTCTTTGGCCCCCATCTCTACCTTTGTAATCTCACTCCGAGGTCCACCCAATTTATGTGTTGGTTGCGACAACCTTTAGTCACTGGTTTATGTGCTAGTGCCTAGATATATATATAAATAAATAAACATTTAATAACTTCAAGAAACACTAACGTCTTTCATTGAACATTTTGGTGACCCCGACATTGGCGGCTCCAAGTTAAAAGAATAACAGACTTGGTGAAACCGTCATCAAGCGAGAACATTTGGTCAACTCAGGCGACCAATCTCTCAACAAAAAGGAAACTGGTCAACTAGGCGACTACTTTCTTTGCACGCTTTGGACACGACAATCCTAAGCGAGGGCACAAATTGATGAACATCTCACATCAATCTGGGGTCCCGACTAAAAACATCGCAATTGATTAACTTGGCAATCATTGCGTAGCCACCTTGGCGAATAAAAAAGATTTATTGGAAAACTAGGAGTTGGTTTTCCGCAACGGGGTAGCAGTGCATACCCATTGAATAAAAGTTGATCAACTAGGCGATCACTTTATAAAAAACATTTAACAACGATTTGTGTCAACGAGGCGACCAAATCATAAAAAGTTATTTTTATATAAAAAATAAAGTTTGATCAACTCAACTCTGTTGCATTCCCTGGCGTCAGCAATATCTGACCTAGTTAACTCGGTCAGTAACCCAGGTAGTACGCACGAGTATAGATTTTGGCATTGATCAGCAATTTTTTAAACAAAGAAAAGAAACTCAAAAAATTGGTTTCACTGTCGTGGCAGTTATCAGTGTAAAAGAATAGGTATATTGGAAATAAAAATAAAACTATTGTTAAAACACTAATCAAAAGGCAACTTCGATTTATTTCTTATTCTTATTTGTGCTACACTTGACCAATTTTAGGAACGAGTCGGAGCGTTCCCTGTCTTTGACAAAATAAATAAACTCCCATCGGGTCAAGTACTAGTACAGATAAGCAATTACATAAGAATATAAAAGAACATGGAGGAGTTTTATAAACAGCAGACAGAACGAGGAGAGGCAATCCAGGCCTTTATTCGGAATACCAAAAAAGATTCTTTCGCCAGGAAAACGAAGCCATCTTATTTCGAGGAGAAACTTGAGCTCCTGGAATACATGTGGGAGAACTTCGAGAAAAGTCATCAGGAGTTGATGGACAAATTAAATAACGTGCCAACTGAAGATGACTACTTTGTAACGGACTATTTCAGCAAAATGAAGACGGTTGTATCTAATATAGTGGAAGATTGGAAGGACCATTTGGCAAAAATAAAGCTAGAGAGGCAAGCTCGCCAACGAGAGGAAGAGCGAGTCATGATCAAACCACTGGTTCGTAAGCAAAGTGCTCTGCTGGAGTCATTGTCCAGGACATTAAGACAAATTGTGCCTGAAGATAAAATGACTTACAAATCGGTAGTCGACAAATTATGGATACAAATTGAAGAAATCCATTATGAGATTCATCGGCTAGCTGAAAATCCAGCCGAAGCCGGATACAATATAGCTACTTTTGTGGCCGCAGAAAATACAATGCTGAAATTCTGTGTGGCACCAGCAGAAAATGTAGTGATACAATCACCACCTGTATTGCAATCGATACAATCATTGCAACTACCCAAAATTCCCATTCCAAAATTTGATGGGGATTATCTGAAATGGCAACAATTTCATGACATCTATAAAAAGGTGGTTCATGAGTCAAATGCATCCACGATAGAGAAAATGTGGTACTTAAAATCAAACCTTTCTGGAGAAGCAGAAAGATTGATACGGCACCTGGAATTAACAGAAGCCAATTACAACACTGCTTGGTCAGTGTTGCAGGAACGTTTTAATAACAAACGAGTTCTAGTAACAGCCATACTGGCAAAGCTGTTTGATCACCCAAATGTGGGAAATGACGCAGCTTCTATAAAGAATTTGCATGATAACATTTTTGAATCATTGCAAGCCTTAAAAAATGTAGGCGTCAATTTGGAATCGTCAGATGCTGTCATAATGTTTCATATGACAAGAAAATTGGATAGATTCAACCACGCACTATATGAGCAATCTCTTTCCAACACAAGGGATCTGCAGGAAGTAAAGGACTTCCTATCCTTCTTGGAACAGCGCTTCCTAACATTAGAGGCGATTGGGAAACCAAGAAACGAAAATCGCAGCATTGAAAAACCAAGTCCAAGGAAGACATGCGCAACAGCATCTGGGACAAACAGTACCCTGTGTGCTTTCTGCGAAAGAGCAAAGCACAAACTCTTCCAATGTGAAAAGTTCAAAATCAAATCCGCAGCAGAGCGGCTTAATTGGGTGCAGAGACACAAATTGTGTGTCAATTGCTTCAAGCCGGACCATATGGCAAAAAATTGCTCTTGGAGGGGATGCTTTAAATGCGATAAAAAACATAACACAATGTTGCATTTAGAAACAGGCAACCAAATTGCTACATCTGCTTCTGCAGCTTCTGCGTATGGAATTGGCAGAAAATACACCCTGTTGGCAACGGCCAAGATAGTGGTAAAAGGGATCAATGAAAGGAAAGGAGAATTTCGAGCACTCCTGGATAGCGGCTCTCAAGTAAATCTCGTCTCAGAGAGACTGGTAAAGAAGTTATCGTTAAAAATTAGCGAGACTCATGTGCATATAAATGGAGTGGGTGGTCAACCACAGATAAGCAAGCCGCGAGTAAGCTTGGTTGTAAGGTCAAGATACAACAAGTTCGCAATGCTAGTTGAGGCATTTGTATTGCCACACATAATAGGTGACCAACCCACAGAACAAATAACGCAGAAAGTCACATTACCAGACAACATTCAATTAGCGGACCCAACATTTGATAAACCCGGAAAAATTGATATGCTGTTGGGAGCTGATGATCACTATGCTATACTGCTACCAGAAAGGAGACGGGGCAATCGAAACCGTCCAACATTACAAAACTCAGAGTTTGGATGGATTGTTGCTGGCAGAATTAATATGTCAACGTCAGCTTCAATCACATGTATGGTAGGCATGACGAATCCAGAGGAATCACTGGAAAGATTCTGGCAGCTAGACACACTAGAGCCAATAAAAAGGTACAGGAGTCCGGAGGAAGAGTATTGTGAAAAATTCTTCCTCGATAACCTACACACGGCGGCGGACAATCGACTAATTGTAAAGCTTCCATTTGCTGAAGAGGCGTCATCTCTTGGAGAATCTCGGGAAGTAGCCATAAGAAGATTCATGTCATTAGAGAGGCGAATGAACCCTGACATAAAAAAGGAGTATGTAAAATTTATGTCAGAATATGAACAGCTTGGACATATGAAGCAAGTAATGGTAGAACAAATTCCCAAGAACCATTACTTTATACCGCATCATTGTGTACTAAAACCAGAAAGTACCACCACCAAGCTTAGAGTGGTATTTGATGCATCATGCAAAACGTCATCAGGAAAATCACTGAACGACATTTTATATCCTGGACCAGTACAGAGTCAACTCTTCTCAATTCTTCTGCGGTTCAGGACCCACAAATATGTGTTTACGGCAGATATTGAAAAAATGTATCGTCAAGTTTGGATAAACCCTGCCGATCAATTCAATCAGATGATTGTGTGGAGAGAGGATCCAAGTCAAGAACTAAAGTTTTATCGTTTAAAAACGGTGACTTATGGAACCACGTCAGCCCCATATTTAGCGACGAAGTGTCTGGAATATTTGGCACTGAAAAACATTGAAAAATTGTCGTCTGGAGCATCAGCATTAAAAAATGACTTTTATGTTGATGATTGTCTCACAGGAGCAGACAGTTTACCAGAAGCCCTGCAAATAAGACAAGAGCTTCTAGAAATCTTGAAACCTAAGGGTTTCAACTTACGAAAATGGTGTTCAAATAGCAGTCAACTTCTAAAGGAAGTTCCAAAGGAAGATACGATTGCTGACATCAATCTCGGTGACACACTGGAACAAACAAGTGTCAAAACATTGGGAATCATATGGGCACCCAAAGAAGACCAATTATGTGGAAAGGCTCAAAGACATACAAAAGGAATAACCAGACGAGTGGTGCTATCCGAAGTCGGTCAAATCTTTGATCCTCTAGGACTGTTTGCACCGGTAGTGGTAAGAGCGAAAATGTTTCTTCAACATGTTGCTACCGAACGAATTGAGATGGATGGTGACCTACCGCCGTATTTGGAGAAGCAATGGGAAGCTTACCGAGAGGATGTACAGGCACTAAACCACATGAAAATTCCAAGGCATATTTTTGATGGCAAGGTCCCCACTACAAAGGAATTGCATACATTTGTTGATGCATCAGAAAAGGCGTATGGTGCGGCAGTTTATGTCCGATCAACCTATAAAAATGGCCAAATTTCGGTCAGATTGTTGTGCGCCAAGTCGAGAGTGGCTCCCCTGGAAAAACAGACACTGCCCCGGCTGGAACTATGTGCAGCTGTACTTGGAGCTGAACTCACGGATAGAGTTCGACAGGATCTCCAATTCGGATCAGAAAGTGTGGAATCATTCCTCTGGTCAGATTCAACAGTAGTACTCTCGTGGATTAATTCACGGGCATCACATTTCCACACGTTTGTGGCTAATCGGTTGACAAAAATACACGCAGTATCACATCCAAGGCAATGGCGGCATGTGTCATCAGCGCTCAACGCAGCTGATGTTCTGTCTCGAGGCATATCAGCAGCTCAGCTTAGCACACATACATTATGGTTGTATGGACCACTATTTCTGCATGGACCACAACGTGGCTGGCCAGCACCATTTAAGCCTACAGAGCACACGATGGATACCGCTGAGAAGAAAACCAAGGTATTCAGCATGGTGACTGCCACGGCAAACAAGAAGAGTGAATGGATATATACGGTAAATCACAGAAATTCGTTTTACCGGCTACAGCGAATAGTGGCGTATGTGCTACGGTTTTGTCACAAGCAGAACAGGAAACCAACGGCTCAGTTAGAGTTGGAAGAGTTGGACCAAGCACGGAGAGTGATCATTAAGCAAATTCAAGAAACAGGATTTACATATGAATTACGGCACTTAAAGAAACGACCTGATCAACCGCTAGATCGCAAAAGCACGGTGGCAACGTTGCCACTAATACTGGATGAAGATTCAATCATACGAGTAGCAACTAGGCTACAACAAGCACCAGTATCAACGGAAACAAGGAATCCATATCTCTTGCCGTATAATGATCCGGTGGTAAAAATGATGCTACGGAAACTTCATGAAGAGAATCTTCATTGTGGACATGAGGCACTACGCGGAATAGCTCGGCAACAGTACCACATCATTAAGGTGAAACCGATGGTCCGGAATGTGATCCAGGGCTGCGTAGTATGCACCAAGTACCGGCCGCAGTTCTTTAAACAAGTCATGGGTGACTTACCTGAGCATCGGGTATCTCAGAATAGACCCTTTCTCAATGCCGGAGTAGACTATTGTGGACCATTCTGGATCCACCATAAGGTTCGAGGAAAACGTCCCGACAAAGCCTACATTGCAGTATTTGTATGCTTTGCAACCAAGGCAGTACACTTGGAGTTGGTCGGAGACCTGTCCACCTCCTCATTTGTGGGCGCGCTTTAGCGCTTTATTGGGCGCAGAGGAAGATGCCAGACATTATACTGCGATAATGCAACAAACTTTGTTGGAGCAAACAACCAACTTAAGGAACTGACCGATACAATACACTCAGAAACGGCAGCAGGTAGTATCAAGGAATTTTGCAATCAAAAAGGAGTGCAATTTAAGTTCATACCACCACGGTCTCCACATTTCGGAGGATTATGGGAAGCTGCGGTAAAGTCCGCTAAGCATTTACTGTTGAAAAACGTATCGACAGCAAACTTAACGTTCGAACAACTGTCTACCATCATTGTCAATGTTGAAGCAGTGCTGAACTCTCGTCCGTTAACGCCAAACTCAGACGATCCCAACGACTTAACAGCTCTAACCCCAGGCCACCTATTGATCGGAGAACCATTAGTAGCCCAACCAGATGCAGAGCCAATAACACAGCGATCGATTCCAGAGCAATGGGAATTAGTGCAACGGCTTAAGCATACATTCTGGACACAATGGTCTCAAGAGTACCTACAAGAACTGCAGGGTACATCCAAGTGGAAAAAACCATATAACAATGTCAAAGAAGGCATGATGGTAATTCTAAAGGAGGATAATGTGCCAATTTTGCAGTGGCCAATTGGACGAATTGTTAAACTATATCCAGGCCTGGATGGATACGTCCGCGTGGTAGACGTTAAAACAGCCAGAGGCACCTACAAGCGGGCTATCCATAAATTGGCCCCCTTGCTTAGAGAGACGGCGACAAAACGTAAAATCGAGGCAGATGACACAGAATCGAATTCCCAAAAAGACCCTGGTACCGAGGACAACGCAGAACCAAAAACAAAAAGACGCTTATCGATCGATCTGCCACCGTTGGCAATGACGATCTGCCTAATGCTGTTATTATTGCCTATAGCATTTGCTCAAAGAACTAATATAACTCGATTCAACCCCAAACCAGGCATATACTATGAAAGTATTGGCACAGGAAGGATGGCAACGTCTGACTGGACTATTGTGGCATTCTACGATCTCGAACCATATTGGGCCGACCTGAAGACATTTTCAGACGGAGTAGTAAAGGTTGGAGAAATATGCGTGTTAATGAAGGTTCCAGAGGCATGCACCGCAATGCAGAGGCACTTCGAGCATGTCAACTCAGAGCTACGGACAGGAAATGATCTCCTTCACATAGAACGCCAACGACGATCGCCCTTAGATATAATTGGGAACATTGCGAACGGCTTATTTGGTGTGCTGGACTCAAAGTATGCAACAGAGATGTCAGGCACCATACGAAAGGTTAAATCAAATGAAGATTACTTATTGAACTTGCTGCAAAATCAGACATCTGTAATTGATTCAACGATAAATATCATTAAGCGAGATGAAGCCACAATTGAAAATCAGATGAAACTAATGGAACAACAAATGAACGACATGACCAAGGTCCAGGACAATGCAGTAAAGGCATTGCAATGGTATATCACGCTAACTACTCAGATGACAGTTATTGCAGGGAATTTGCAACGAATTCAAACCGAAATTTCCCGAGTATTTACAGATGCCCATCATAGCAAAATAAGCCCGTTACTACTATCACCAGGCCAGCTTCGGGAACATCTGAACCAACTGAAGAGACATCTTCCGTTTGGTTTGGATTTGCCAGTTCCAGATAACGACGTCTTGCAATTATATGGCTTAATGAAGGCACAAGGCACAATCGCAAACAATCATGTGATATTTAAGGTCACATTTCCATTAGTGGCAACGCAGGCAGTGCAACTGTATAACCTGGTACCCATTCCAGCAATTGGAACTCATGGGATTGTAATCATGAACATTAAAATTCCCATCATTGCTGTCAACAAGGAACAGAATCAATACATTGGGCTCTCAAGAGCCGATTTGGAACAATGCCATCAGCTCAACAACGAGCAATATATTTGTTTTGATAAACAAACGACGTTTTCGGCTAATAGCAACTGTGAGTTCCAGCTATTCAAAAACACAAAATCATCAACTTGCCAAATACAACACACAAACAGATCATTCGTGTGGTACGACATGTATCACAAAAATCAGTGGATTTTTGCCACCACTAGACCAATTGAACTCGCAGTGACCTGTGACGATAATATACAAGATGTCACTATTAAGAAGACTGGATTGTTAACTCTAGACCCGACGTGTACAGCTAGGAGTTCTGCTATACGAATAACAGGTCACCGTATAACTACGACAGACACAATGAAATTGTCATATGTCCGATTTGGCAACTTCAGCATTGGCCCAACAAAAGTAGCGCCAACAACAACACAATTCACAAAGATGCAGCTAAGCTACGACGAACTAAGCAACATTCAAGGAAAACTGGAAACTAAGCAAAACTGGAAATTGCCAGAAGACCCCAGCCAGCCGGCTCACCATGTTATAGTCTCCTACGTAGCGCTAACAATACCATTGGTTCTTGTGATGGTATATGGAATAAAAAGATGCTCACAACCCCCAAGACACAATGGTCCAGAGCAGACAACCGTGAGGATCGTCAATCCCATACCGACTCCTGCTGCAGTAAGCCCAGCCCCCAGCAATTTTGCGGTCAACGTTGGATAACGTTGAACAGGTGTTCAACGGCCGGGAGTATGTTGGTGTTTAGATTATATAAAATAAGCTAACATTAAGCCAATTATAATATAGAACGAATGGAAATGTATGTCAATGTTAAGTATGTAACCCGATTATAGATATCGATGGCTCATCAGTCATAAGTAGATCTGATATGGTCAGCAGTAAACAATAAAGACCTAGTTAATCAATAAAAACGTACTTTGCTGACCTAACACTATGCACTGGTGAGCTCGCTATTTTGTACTATAAAAGAAATGCATTATTCTTAGTAAGATCAGATACCAATTGTAGCTACATCGGGTGTGCATCGCTGTGTCTTTGGCCCCCATCTCTACCTTTGTAATCTCACTCCGAGGTCCACCCAATTTATGTGTTGGTTGCGACAACCTTTAGTCACTGGTTTATGTGCTAGTGCCTAGATATATATATAAATAAATAAACATTTAATAACTTCAAGAAACACTAACGTCTTTCATTGAACAGTTGCCTTTCTGCATCTGATCTTATTGCTCTTCTATCTTGCATGCCTCTAGATCTGTTTGTTTGACGACTCAAATTAGCCCCCCTGCGTGTTCGTGGCATTGTTGTAATAAATCAAGTTGGAAAACTGATTGGTGTATAACGTGTATTATTTTCTTGATCAATAATTAGCGCAGCGAGTTCGGACAATTCTTGTGCGCGCCTTCCACCGAACCACACTCGGCGACAGCGACAGAACGCTGGCGCCCCGCTAAAACGGTTCTTCTTAAACCACAAATGCGCCGCCATAATGATGAAATTACTATTATTGTGAAATACCCGAAAACACAAACACACACTCTCACACTCACGCACCGACATATATGTATTTTGGTCATAACATGAGAACACTGAAAGCTGAGTGAAAAATTGTGAGAGGACAACGCATGCGACAGAAGCCGATTTTTGCATTCTTCTTTCTGTCGCATCCGCAAACGTTTCTTGCTTGTATGCAAGTATTAGTGTGTTAAACAAATAAACATTTATTAAAATTATTTAATTATTTATTATTTGGGTATAAAAAATAGATGTTGGCCGATTCTCAGTCCTACACGATCTGCATAAAAAATTTCGTGAGAATCGGTCGAGCCGTTTCGGAGTAGTTTGGTAACAAACACCACACTCGAGAATTTTATATATATAGATGTATTTGTATTTGTATGTATTTGTATTTGTAGCTAAACAATATTTTATTTTTGTTGAATTTTCCCCTCAACTCCTCCATTGGAGATTTTGGGGATGGTGATGAGGGTGGTGGTGTTGGTGGTGTTGGTGGCAGTGGTGGCGGTGGTGGTGGTGCTGCCTCAGCCAGGGCGGCCTCCTTGGTCACAGGGACGCGCTTCGCGTTCGGCTTAAAGGCCCTCGGCTTCCAGGCCTTCGGCTTCCCTTGGCCCTTGGCGACACCGCGCCAGGGGAATTTCACCGGTTTTTTTGGCCGGCTTTGGCCCTGGCCACCAGGTGCATTCAAGGTGACGTTCTGAAAATAAATAATCACAAAAATTAGTCAAATTTTGATAGAAAAACAATAAAAAAAAACCAAAAATACAATTATTGAAAACGAAGTTCATTGCCGGTGATCGTGCTTAGAAATGTGCTTAGAGCTGGCACACTCTATGCTTGCAATTTATCGCAAGCTATTTATTATCGATACTTTGGATATCGATATTTTGATTGGTCGCCGAACTTTTTGAGTCGAATTGGAATATTTAATTGAAAATAATCTTGAATGTTGTCCAAATATTTTGCCATGATCTTCTTAGTGAACCAGTCCCATAATCTCTTGCTTTTGATTTTATTTGAATTTTGTATGGCGCCAAATAGTTTTCGCTCATTTTGTGGGGTGGGCGAAATGACATGTGATGAGTGGCAAATTGAAAAGATGGCTGAGTGAATTGACATTGAACAAAATTTGTCGGAAAAAGGATAACATAATAGAAACAGGTCAAATTATATATATATGTATGCATTTACAAATAAATTTTAAAGAAAGCAAAAAATTTTGTTAACATGTATACATGTATATGATTTTTTATATAAAATATGTCGAGGCTCGAACCCTAGCGAAGGATAAATTTTTTTTGGTATAAGAATTTCTTTTTTTTTGCTTCTAATTTCTTTCTCGTATTAGAGAAAGCCTTTTTTTGTAATAGTGTAAACGAATGTGTCTAAATAATAAAAGAAATAAACTACGTAAAAACAATAGTGATAGAAATGGTCATACATTGGTCCAAGCCATATTTGTTTGCAACAAATTTGTTTGCAATTGCAAGACTATATGTACATACATACATATATACATATGTATACATAAAACCAGATTTAACAATTATCCATTTCATTAACTTTATTCAAATTTTCAAGGAAAGTCTACATAAGTATATATTATATCTTGAATCTTATTTCTCAAAAATTCTTATTAACGAAAATCACAATTTATTGGTGCAGTCGTACCACTATACCAAACCCCCTATTTAAGCGAACCTGTATTTGACTAATCCCCCTATCACAGCGATGCTTGAGCGGCGAAATGTTGGAAACATATTATTCCGCAAAAGGTACCCCCACATTTATGCATTTTTCTCGAAAACGTTACGAGGAATTTCAAATAAAATTGGCTAAACACATTCCAGAAAGTCATACCTAAATTCTGGCATTCAATCAATTCATTGAGCCGTTACTATATGGGCGAGTTTTTGCCCAACAAAGTCAACCCATTTTTTCACTCATTTTGTAAGGGGCGAATTAAAGGACGAAGAAGAAGAACATTGGCGAATTGCATTTGCTGAAAAAATTATTGTTTTCTGAAGGTACTCCCACATTTATGCATTTTTCTCGAAAACGTTACGAGGAATTTTGCTGAAACTCTCTGAACATATTCCAGAAAGTCATACCTAAATTCTGGCATTCAATCTTCATTGAGCCGTTACTATATAGGCGAGTTTTTGCCCAACAAATTCAACCCATTTTTTCGCACATTTTGTATGGGGAAAATCATGGTTGGTTCACAAAAATGCAATTCTCTCGAAAACCGTGTGAGGAATTAACCAAACTTGGTGGGGACTTAGATAAATAATTGGGGACAAATCTGGCATTCAATCTTCATTGAGCCGTTGCAATTTTTTGGAGCTATACGAAAACGAAAAGAGGACATTTTTGTGAAGAAATTGTCAATACAAAATTTCATCTATTCTTAATAATTTAAGGCTTTATTTGTTTCAAAAAAGTTAATAAATTGCTCAAAAATTAAAAAAATAAAAATGCAAAAAACTTAACAGAGGGTTAACAGAGGACCGTCGCTAACTCGAGTTTAGCAGTGTCGGTAACTTGACGGACATAAATAATCTTTGTTGCTTTTAGCCGGCAATTCTAAAGGCTAATTTTAATTTTACCAAATTTAAGAGTTTAGTTTAGTATATACGCTAGTCGATTTGAAGTACTGCGAACAGATACATACCTATCTAAGTATTGTGCCTTCTTCTGTTTACATAAAGTTGACCAGAAATTAAAATTAATTCTGATTAATTAATCTGTCGGGGAATGAGAAAATATTGGGCAATTACCATACCCTGGATTAAATTCTCCAATAGTTCTGGCCCATTTTACTTTCATAATTTAGGAGGCAGTACTTAGGAAGGTATTAGTTAAAACTACAAGTAAATATTTTATTGCAGTTAAAATATGCTACATAATATTTTAATGTTCCATTTTTCATACTAATTTTTTATAATAATTATTGGTTGGCCATCGATGCAAGTTTATTTGCCATAACCCAAATTATAATGTGGTAACTATCATCCACAATCGATTGTTGATAAAAAAAAACTATCGCGGACTATCGATAGTTTGCCACGCGTATGGTGAATGTAAATAACTACAGCCACACTGGTTTTTTCGTATTTTGTGTTGCTTCATCCAGCATGTGCCCTTTGCATTTTAGTCACTCATTTACTTGACTCAGCAGCGTTAACATCTATTTTTCTGCTTCAAATTTCCCTCATCGAATTGAAATTTCAATTTAAAGCGCTTTATATTTTAAAGCGCTTTATATTTCAAATGCTTTATATTTTAAAGCGCTTTATATTTTAAAACGCTTTATATTCCAAATGCACAATTCGAAATCATTTAAACGGAATTTGTTTCTACGAATGGAAGTTCCCCGATTTAAAACGTTAAAGCATTTAAACGCTTTAACTTAACACTTGAGCAAATGCAAGTTCATCCTTCATTTTAGAGTTCATCTCTTCTGATGATAGTTTCTCTGTGGTGGGAAACCGTTTAAACTTTAAACGCTTGAACTTAACACTTGAGCAAATGCAAGTTTTCAGTTGTCAATTGATTTTCAACATAAAAGTGACCAGGTTAAATATGCGAATCAGGCATGCATTTTTTTGGTCTGTCGTTTTTCGAACAACTACAGCCACACTTTTTTTACTTATTCATCGTTTTGGCTTTAACCCACGGGTGTATAAGGAGATCTTTTGCCTTTGTCTCATTCGTGTGCTTGGCTCAGCAGCGTTAACATCTATTTTTCTCCTTCAAATTTTCCTCATCGAATTGAAATTTTATTTTAAAGCGCTTTATATTTTAATTTCTTCCATTTCTTTGAATGGAAGTTCCCCGATTTAAAATGGGGAACCGGGAAAAATATTTAAAACAGGAGACCGGGAAAAATATTTAAAACGGAAAACCGGGAAAAATTTTTAAGACGGGAAACCGGGAAAAATATTTAATTAGAGAATCACTATGGATTATATTGGGCGTTGTGCCGTGCACATGTAGTCTTATGGCTAGTGTCCTTAACGGTACTTAGTTTTCCGATTTATAATGCGAAACCAATTAATCGGGGGTTTATGGAATCTGATGATAGTTTCTCGATTTATGCTGGGAAACCGTTTAAACGCTTGAACTTAACACTTGAGCAAATGCAAGTTCATCCTTCATTTAGAGTTCATCGCTCGAATCGGTTTTCAGATGTCAATTGATTTTGCTGTTCATTGTTTTGGCTTTAACCCACGGGTGTATAAAGAGATCTTTTGCCTTTGTCTCATTCGTGTGCTTGGCTCAGCAGCGTTAACATCTATTTTTCTCCTTCAAATTTTCCTCATCGAATTAAAATTTTATTTTAAAGCGCTTAAATTTTAAAACGCCTTATATTTCAAATGCGCATTTCGAAATCATTCAAACGGAATTTGTTTCTACGAATGGAACTTCCCGGATTTAAAACGGGAAACCGGGAAAAATATTTAAAACGGGAAACCGGAAAAAATTTGTTTTCCCGGGAAACCGGGAAAAATATTTAAGTAGAGAAGTATTTCGTAAGCTTGCCGGTAAAGATATTTTAAAGATGGGCAACGGAAATAACATGCCGAAAATTTTATTTGTTATATCCCGAGAGTTTTAATAGATGAAATCGAACTGCCATCAATGAAATGCAAAAGAGGATGATGATCCACATGGATTATATTGGGCGTTGTGCCGTGCACGTTAAGATTATTGGGCAGTAATCTTTGCACTTTTGTTTGGTATTGGTATTGATTTTGGATATTTGGACAGGTCACAGATAATAGTAACTGCGTATTCATTACCATTTATTGTTTTCGCATTATTTTTATTGTGCAAGCGCAAAAATCGCCTCTTGCCACAAAAGTGCCTGTATTAGCTTCCTGACAGTGCGGGCATTCCTTGTCCAATGTACCAATTACCACTTTGGAATGAGCGTAATATTCAACATCAGGCTCATACTGAAATGCTAGTCGAAGAAATGAATGTGATGTAAATGCTCGAAGTACTTGTTGATGTTGGTCAATCCCTCTACGTCTGTTGGCTACGAATCTGCGCGCTTCTCTTCGTTCCAATTGTCTTTGTTGGTTTCGCTCATCTCGTACCTCTTGTAATTGTGATGCACGTAACTGCGCCATTCTTACACGGACATCTGCATTACTTTGTTGCCTTTCTGCATCTGATCTTATTGCTCTTCTATCTTGCATGCCTCTAGATCTGTTTGTTTGACGACTCAAATTAGCCCCCCTGCGTGTTCGTGGCATTGTTGTAATAAATCAAGTTGGAAAACTGATTGGTGTATAACGTGTATTATTTTCTTGATCAATAACTAGCGCAGCGAGTTCGGTCGCACTCGAGTTGTAACAACGAAACTCGAGACGCACAATTCTTGTGCGCGCCTTCCACCGAACCACACTCGGCGACAGCGACAGAACGCTGGCGCCCCGCTAAAACGGTTCTTCTTAAACCACAAATGCGCCGCCATAATGATGAAATTACTATTATTGTGAAATACCCGAAAACACAAACACACACTCTCACACTCACGCACCGACATATATGTATTTTGGTCATAACATGAGAACACTGAAAGCTGAGTGAAAAATTGTGAGAGGACAACGCATGCGACAGAAGCCGATTTTTGCATTCTTCTTTCTGTCGCATCCGCAAACGTTTCTTGCTTGTATGCAAGTATTAGTGTGTTAAACAAATAAACATTTATTAAAATTATTTAATTATTTATTATTTGGGTATAAAAAATAGATGTTGGCCGATTCTCAGTCCTACACGATCTGCATAAAAAATTTCGTGAGAATCGGTCGAGCCGTTTCGGAGTAGTTTGGTAACAAACACCACACTCGAGAATTTTATATATGTATTTGTATTTGTATGTATTTGTATTTGTAGCTAAACAATATTTTATTTTTGTTGAATTTTCCCCTCAACTCCTCCATTGGAGATTTTGGGGATGGTGATGAGGGTGGTGGTGTTGGTGGTGTTGGTGGCAGTGGTGGCGGTGGTGGTGGTGCTGCCTCAGCCAGGGCGGCCTCCTTGGTCACAGGGACGCGCTTCGCGTTCGGCTTAAAGGCCCTCGGCTTCCAGGCCTTCGGCTTCCCTTGGCCCTTGGCGACACCGCGCCAGGGGAATTTCACCGGTTTTTTTGGCCGGCTTTGGCCCTGGCCACCAGGTGCATTCAAGGTGACGTTCTGAAAATAAATAATCACAAAAATTAGTCAAATTTTGATAGAAAAACAATAAAAAAAAAACCAAAAATACAATTATTGAAAACGAAGTTCATTGCCGGTGATCGTGCTTAGAAATGTGCTTAGAGCTGGCACACTCTATGCTTGCAATTTATCGCAAGCTATTTATTATCGATACTTTGGATATCGATATTTTGATTGGTCGCCGAACTTTTTGAGTCGAATTGGAATATTTAATTGAAAATAATCTTGAATGTTGTCCAAATATTTTGCCATGATCTTCTTAGTGAACCAGTCCCATAATCTCTTGCTTTTGATTTTATTTGAATTTTGTATGGCGCCAAATAGTTTTCGCTCATTTTGTGGGGTGGGCGAAATGACATGTGATGAGTGGCAAATTGAAAAGATGGCTGAGCGAATTGACATTGAACAAAATTTGTCGGAAAAAGGATAACATAATAGAAACAGGTCAAATTATATATATATGTATGCATTTACAAATAAATTTTAAAGAAAGCAAAAAATTTTGTTGTTAACATGTATACATGTATATGATTTTTTATATAAAATATGTCGAGGCTCGAACCCTAGCGAAGGATAAATTTTTTTTGGTATAAGAATTTCTTTTTTTTTGCTTCTAATTTCTTTCTCGTATTAGAGAAAGCCTTTTTTTGTAATAGTGTAAACGAATGTGTCTAAATAATAAAAGAAATAAACTACGTAAAAACAATAGTGATAGAAATGGTCATACATTGGTCCAAGCCATATTTGTTTGCAACAAATTTGTTTGCAATTGCAAGACTATATGTACATACATACATATATACATATGTATACATAAAACCAGATTTAACAATTATCTATTTCATTAACTTTATTCAAATTTTCAAGGAAATTCTACATAAGTATATATTATATCTTGAATCTTATTTCTCAAAAATTCTTATTAACGAAAATCACAATTTATTGGTGCAGTCGTACCACTATACCAAACCCCCTATTTAAGCGAACCTGTATTTGACTAATCCCCCTATCACAGCGATGCTTGAGCGGCGAAATGTTGGAAACATATTATTCCGCAAAAGGTACCCCCACATTTATGCATTTTTCTCGAAAACGTTACGAGGAATTTCAAATAAAATTAGCTAAACACATTCCAGAAAGTCATACCTAAATTCTGGCATTCAATCAATTCATTGAGCCGTTACTATATGGGCGAGTTTTTGCCCAACAAAGTCAACCCATTTTTTCACTCATTTTGTAAGGGGCGAATTAAAGGACGAAGAAGAAGAACATTGGCGAATTGCATTTGCTGAAAAAATTATTGTTTTCTGAAGGTACTCCCACATTTATGCATTTTTCTCGAAAACGTTACGAGGAATTTTGCTGAAACTCTCTGAACATATTCCAGAAAGTCATACCTAAATTCTGGCATTCAATCTTCATTGAGCCGTTACTATATAGGCGAGTTTTTGCCCAACAAATTCAACCCATTTTTTCGCACATTTTGTATGGGGAAAATCATTGTTGGTTCACAAAAATGCAATTCTCTCGAAAACCGTGTGAGGAATTAACCAAACTTGGTGGGGATTTAGATAAATAATTGGGGACAAATCTGGCATTCAATCTTCATTGAGCCGTTGCAATTTTTTGGAGCTATACGAAAACGAAAAGAGGACATTTTTGTGAAGAAATTGTCAATACATGGAATGTCCAAAAACCCCCAAAACTGAATTAAAACACAAATTTCATCTATTCTTAATAATTTAAGGCTTTATTTGTTTCAAAAAAGTTAATAAATTGCTCAAAAATTAAAAAAATAAAAATGCAAAAAACTTAACAGAGGGTTAACAGAGGACCGTCGCTAACTCGAGTTTAACAGTGTCGGTAACTTGACGGACATAAATAATCTTTGTTGCTTTTAGCCGGCAATTCTAAAGGCTAATTTTAATTTGACCAAATTTAAGAGTTTAGTTTAGTATATACGCTAGTCGATTTGAAGTACTGCGAACAGATACATACCTATCTAAGTATTGTGCCTTCTTCTGTTTACATAAAGTTGACCAGAAATTAAAATTAATTCTGATTAATTAATCTGTCGGGGAATGAGAAAATATTGGGCAATTACCATACCCTGGATTAAATTCTCCAATAGTTCTGGCCCATTTTACTTTCATAATTTAGGAGGCAGTACTTAGGAAGGTATTAGTTAAAACTACAACTAAATATTTTATTGCAGTTAAAATATGCTACATAATATTTTAATGTTCCATTTTTCATACTAATTTTTTATAATAATTATTGGTTGGCCATCGATGCAAGTTTATTTGCCATAACCCAAATTATAATGTGGTAACTATCATCCACAATCGATTGTTGATAAAAAAAACTATCGCGGACTATCGATAGTTTGCCACGCGTATGGTGAATGTAAATAACTACAGCCACACTGGTTTTTTCGTATTTTGTGTTGCTTCATCCAGCATGTGCCCTTTGCATTTTAGTCACTCATTTACTTGACTCAGCAGCGTTAACATCTATTTTTCTGCTTCAAATTTCCCTCATCGAATTGAAATTTCAATTTAAAGCGCTTTATATTTTAAAGCGCTTTATATTTCAAATGCTTTATATTTTAAAGCGCTTTATATTTTAAAACGCTTTATATTCCAAATGCACAATTCGAAATCATTTAAACGGAATTTGTTTCTACGAATGGAAGTTCCCCGATTTAAAACGTTAAAGCATTTAAACGCTTTAACTTAACACTTGAGCAAATGCAAGTTCATCCTTCATTTTAGAGTTCATCTCTTCTGATGATAGTTTCTCTGTGGTGGGAAACCCTCGAGAATTTTATATATGTATTTGTATTTGTATGTATTTGTATTTGTAGCTAAACAATATTTTATTTTTGTTGAATTTTCCCCTCAACTCCTCCATTGGAGATTTTGGGGATGGTGATGAGGGTGGTGGTGTTGGTGGCAGTGGTGGCGGTGGTGGTGGTGCTGCCTCAGCCAGGGCGGCCTCCTTGGTCACAGGGACGCGCTTCGCGTTCGGCTTAAAGGCCCTCGGCTTCCAGGCCTTCGGCTTCCAGGCCTTCGGCTTCCCTTGGCCCTTGGCGACACCGCGCCAGGGGAATTTCACCGGTTTTTTGGCCCTGGCCACCAGGTGCATTCAAGGTGACGTTCTGAAAATAAATAATCACAAAAATTAGTCAAATTTTGATAGAAAAACAATAAAAAAAAAACCAAAAATACAATTATTGAAAACGAAGTTCATTGCCGGTGATCGTGCTTAGAAATGTGCTTAGAGCTGGCACACTCTATGCTTGCAATTTATCGCAAGCTATTTATTATCGATACTTTGGATATCGATATTTTGATTGGTCGCCGAACTTTTTGAGTCGAATTGGAATATTTAATTGAAAATAATCTTGAATGTTGTCCAAATATTTTGCCATGATCTTCTTAGTGAACCAGTCCCATAATCTCTTGCTTTTGATTTTATTTGAATTTTGTATGGCGCCAAATAGTTTTCGCTCATTTTGTGGGGTGGGCGAAATGACATGTGATGAGTGGCAAATTGAAAAGATGGCTGAGCGAATTGACATTGAACAAAATTTGTCGGAAAAAGGATAACATAATAGAAACAGGTCAAATTATATATATATGTATGCATTTACAAATAAATTTTAAAGAAAGCAAAAAATTTTGTTAACATGTATACATGTATATGATTCTTTATATAAAATATGTCGAGGCTCGAACCCTAGCGAAGGATAAATTTTTTTTGGTATAAGAATTTCTTTTTTTTTGCTTCTAATTTCTTTCTCGTATTAGAGAAAGCCTTTTTTTGTAATAGTGTAAACGAATGTGTCTAAATAATAAAAGAAATAAACTACGTAAAAACAATAGTAATAGAAATGGTCATACATTGGTCCAAGCCATATTTGTTTGCAACAAATTTGTTTGCAATTGCAAGACTATATGTACATACATACATATATACATATGTATACATAAAACCAGATTTAACAATTATCTATTTCATTAACTTTATTCAAATTTTCAAGGAAAGTCTACATAAGTATATATTATATCTTGAATCTTATTTCTCAAAAATTCTTATTAACGAAAATCACAATTTATTGGTGCAGTCGTACCACTATACCAAACCCCCTATTTAAGCGAACCTGTATTTGACTAATCCCCCTATCACAGCGATGCTTGAGCGGCGAAATGTTGGAAACATATTATTCCGCAAAAGGTACCCCCACATTTATTATAATAATTTATTATTTTAATTTCTTCCATTTCTTTGAATGGAAGTTCCCCGATTTAAAATGGGAAACCGGGAAAAATATTTAAAACAGGAGACCGGGAAAAATATTTAAAACGGAAAACCGGGAAAAATTTTTAAGACGGGAAACCGGGAAAAATATTTAATTAGAGAATCACTATGGATTATATTGGGCGTTGTGCCGTGCACATGTAGTCTTATGGCTAGTGTCCTTAACGGTACTTAGTTTTCCGATTTATAATGCGAAACCAATTAATCGGGGGTTTATGGAATCTGATGATAGTTTCTCGATTTATGCTGGGAAACCGTTTAAACGCTTGAACTTAACACTTGAGCAAATGCAAGTTCATCCTTCATTTAGAGTTCATCGCTCGAATCGGTTTTCAGATGTCAATTGATTTTGCTGTTCATTGTTTTGGCTTTAACCCACGGGTGTATAAAGAGATCTTTTGCCTTTGTCTCATTCGTGTGCTTGGCTCAGCAGCGTTAACATCTATTTTTCTCCTTCAAATTTTCCTCATCGAATTAAAATTTTATTTTAAAGCGCTTAAATTTTAAAACGCTTTATATTTCAAATGCACATTTCGAAATCATTTAAACGGAATTTGTTTCTACGAATGGAACTTCCCGGATTTAAAACGGGAAACCGGAAAAAAAATTTTTAAAACGGGAAACCGGAAAAAATTTTTTTTCCCGGGAAACCGGGAAAAATATTTAAATAGAGAAGTATTTCGTAAGCTTGCCGGTAAAGATATTTTAAAGATGGGCAACGGAAATAACATGCCGACAATTTTATTTGTTATATCCCGAGAGTTTTAATAGATGAAATCGAACTGCCATCAATGAAATGCAAAAGAGGATGATGATCCACATGGATTATATTGGGCGTTGTGCCGTGCACGTTAAGATTATTGGGCAGTAATCTTTGCACTTTTGTTTGGTATTGGTATTGATTTTGGATATTTGGACAGGTCACAGATAATAGTAACTGCGTATTCATTACCATTTATTGTTTTCGCATTATTTTTATTGTGCAAGCGCAAAAATCGCCTCTTGCCACAAAAGTGCCTGTATTAGCTTCCTGACAGTGCGGGCATTCCTTGTCCAATGTACCAATTACCACTTTGGAATGAGCGTAATATTCAACATCAGGCTCATACTGAAATGCTAGTCGAAGAAATGAATGTGATGTAAATGCTCGAAGTACTTGTTGATGTTGGTCAATCCCTCTACGTCTGTTGGCTACGAATCTGCGCGCTTCTCTTCGTTCCAATTGTCTTTGTTGGTTTCGCTCATCTCGTACCTCTTGTAATTGTGATGCACGTAACTGCGCCATTCTTACACGGACATCTGCATTACTTTGTTGCCTTTCTGCATCTGATCTTATTGCTCTTCTATCTTGCATGCCTCTAGATCTGTTTGTTTGACGACTCAAATTAGCCCCCCTGCGTGTTCGTGGCATTGTTGTAATAAATCAAGTTGGAAAACTGATTGGTGTATAACGTGTATTATTTTCTTGATCAATAACTAGCGCAGCGAGTTCGGTCGCACTCGAGTTGTAACAACGAAACTCGAGACGCACAATTCTTGTGCGCGCCTTCCACCGAACCACACTCGGCGACAGCGACAGAACGCTGGCGCCCCGCTAAAACGGTTCTTCTTAAACCACAAATGCGCCGCCATAATGATGAAATTACTATTATTGTGAAATACCCGAAAACACAAACACACACTCTCACACTCACGCACCGACATATATGTATTTTGGTCATAACATGAGAACACTGAAAGCTGAGTGAAAAATTGTGAGAGGACAACGCATGCGACAGAGCCGATTTTTGCATTCTTCTTTCTGTCGCATCCGCAAACGTTTCTTGCTTGTATGCAAGTATTAGTGTGTTAAACAAATAAACATTTATTAAAATTATTTAATTATTTATTATTTGGGTATAAAAAATAGATGTTGGCCGATTCTCAGTCCTACACGATCTGCATAAAAAATTTCGTGAGAATCGGTCGAGCCGTTTCGGAGTAGTTTGGTAACAAACACCACACTCGAGAATTTTATATATGTATTTGTATTTGTATGTATTTGTATTTGTAGCTAAACAATATTTTATTTTTGTTGAATTTTCCCCTCAACTCCTCCATTGGAGATTTTGGGGATGGTGATGAGGGTGGTGGTGCTGCCTCAGCCAGGGCGGCCTCCTTGGTCACAGGGACGCGCTTCGCGTTCGGCTTAAAGGCCCTCGGCTTCCAGGCCTTCGGCTTCCAGGCCTTCGGCTTCCCTTGGCCCTTGGCGACACCGCGCCGGCTTTGGCCCTGGCCACCAGGTGCATTCAAGGTGACGTTCTGAAAATAAATAATCACAAAAATTAGTCAAATTTTGATAGAAAAACAATAAAAAAAAAACCAAAAATACAATTATTGAAAACGAAGTTCATTGCCGGTGATCGTGCTTAGAAATGTGCTTAGAGCTGGCACACTCTATGCTTGCAATTTATCGCAAGCTATTTATTATCGATACTTTGGATATCAATATTTTGATTGGTCGCCGAACTTTTTGAGTCGAATTAGAATATTTAATTGAAAATAATCTTGAATGTTGTCCAAATATTTTGCCATGATCTTCTTAGTGAACCAGTCCCATAATCTCTTGCTTTTGATTTTATTTGAATTTTGTATGGCGCCAAATAGTTTTCGCTCATTTTGTGGGGTGGGCGAAATGACATGTGATGAGTGGCAAATTGAAAAGATGGCTGAGCGAATTGACATTGAACAAAATTTGTCGGAAAAAGGATAACATAATAGAAACAGGTCAAATTATATATATATGTATGCATTTACAAATAAATTTTAAAGAAAGCAAAAAATTTTGTTAACATGTATACATGTATATGATTCTTTATATAAAATATGTCGAGGCTCGAACCCTAGCGAAGGATAAATTTTTTTTGGTATAAGAATTTCTTTTTTTTTGCTTCTAATTTCTTTCTCGTATTAGAGAAAGCCTTTTTTTTGTAATAGTGTAAACGAATGTGTCTAAATAATAAAAGAAATAAACTACGTAAAAACAATAGTGATAGAAATGGTCATACATTGGTCCAAGCCATATTTGTTTGCAACAAATTTGTTTGCAATTGCAAGACTATATGTACATACATACATATATACATATGTATACATAAAACCAGATTTAACAATTATCTATTTCATTAACTTTATTCAAATTTTCAAGGAAAGTCTACATAAGTATATATTATATCTTGAATCTTATTTCTCAAAAATTCTTATTAACGAAAATCACAATTTATTGGTGCAGTCGTACCACTATACCAAACCCCCTATTTAAGCGAACCTGTATTTGACTAATCCCCCTATCACAGCGATGCTTGAGGGGCGAAATGTTGGAAACATATTATTCCGCAAAAGGTACCCCCACATTTATGCATTTTTCTCGAAAACGTTACGAGGAATTTCAAATAAAATTGGCTAAACACATTCCAGAAAGTCATACCTAAATTCTTGCATTCAGTCAATTCATTGAGCCGTTACTATATGGGCGAGTTTTTGCCCAACAAAGTCAACCCATTTTTTCACTCATTTTGTAAGGGGCTAATTAAAGGACGAAGAAGAAGAACATTGGCGAATTGCATTTGCTGAAAAATTGTTTGTTGTTGTTTTCTGAAGGTTCCAGAAAGTCATACCTAAATTCTGGCATTCAATCTTCATTGAGCCGTTACTATATAGGCGAGTTTTTGCCCAACAAATTCAACCCATTTTTTCGCACATTTTGTATATGGAAAATCATGGTTGGTTCACAAAAATGCAATTCTCTCGAAAACCGTGTGAGGAATTAACCAAACTTGGTGGGGATTTAGATAAATAATTGGGGACAAATCTGGCATTCAATCTTCATTGAGCCGTTGCAATTTTTTGGAGCTATACGAAAACGAAAAGAGGACATTTTTGTGAAGAAATTGTCAATACATGGAATGTCCAAAAACCCCCAAAACTGAATTAAAACACAAATTTCATCTATTCTTAATAATTTAAGGCTTTATTTGTTTCAAAAAAGTTAATAAATTGCTCAAAAATTAAAAAAATAAAAATGCAAAAAACTTAACAGAGGGTTAACAGAGGACCGTCGCTAACTCGAGTTTAACAGTGTCGGTAACTTGACGGACATAAATAATCTTTTTGCTTTTAGCCGGCAATTCTAAAGGCTAATTTTAATTTGACCAAATTTAAGAGTTTAGTTTAGTATATACGCTAGTCGATTTGAAGTACTGCGAACAGATACATACCTATCTAAGTATTGTGCCTTCTTCTGTTTACATAAAGTTGACCAGAAATTAAAATTAATTCTGATTAATTAATCTGTCGGGGAATGAGAAAATATTGGGCAATTACCATACCCTGGATTAAATTCTCCAATAGTTCTGGCCCATTTTACTTTCATAATTTAGGAGGCAGTACTTAGGAAGGTATTAGTTAAAACTACAACTAAATATTTTATTGCAGTTAAAATATGCTACATAATATTTTAATGTTCCATTTTTCATACTAATTTTTTATAATAATTATTGGTTGGCCATCGATGCAAGTTTATTTGCCATAACCCAAATTATAATGTGGTAACTATCATCCACAATCGATTGTTGATAAAAAAAAACTATCGCGGACTATCGATAGTTTGCCACGCGTATGGTGAATGTAACTACAGCCACACTGGTTTTTTCGTATTTTGTGTTGCTTCATCCAGCATGTGCCCTTTGCATTTTAGTCACTCATTTACTTGACTCAGCAGCGTTAACATCTATTTTTCTGCTTCAAATTTCCCTCATCGAATTGAAATTTTATTTTAAAGCGCTTAAATTTTAAAACGCTTTATATTTCAAATGCACATTTCGAAATCATTCAAACGGAATTTGTTTCTACGAATGGAACTTCCCGGATTTAAAACGGGAAACCGGGAAAAATATTTAAAACGGGAAACCGGAAAAAATTTTTAAATAGAGAAGTATTTCGTAAGCTTGCCGGTAAAGATATTTTAAAGATGGGCAACGGAAATAACATGCCGAAAATTTTATTTGTTATATCTTGAGAGTTTTAATAGAAGAAATCGAACTGCCATCAATGAAATGCAAAAGAGGATGATGATCCACATGGATTATATTGGGCGTTGTGCCGTGCACGTTAAGGTTATTGGGCAGTAATCTTTGCACTTTTGTTTGGTATTGGTATTGATTTTGGATATTTGGACAGGTCACAGATAATAGTAACTGCGTATTCATTACCATTTATTGTTTTCGCATTATTTTTATTGTGCAAGCGCAAAAATCGCCTCTTGCCACAAAAGTGCCTGTATTAGCTTCCTGAAGCGGACCTGGTGGCCGCCTCGGCGCTTTGGCCTTAGAACTAGGGGCATGGCCGTTAGCGCTTCCTCCTCTCGCCACCTCCTTGCAAGATTGCTCGTTATTTTTGGTTATTTTTTTCATTATTTGGCCTCTTTTTATGGCAAGGATTTATTTATTTGTTATGCCTATTTAATTTTTGCCGATAGAAAAAAGCCGCTTTCTAGTCGTATGGCTAGTGTCCTTAACGGTACTTAGTTTTCCGATTTATAATGCGAAACCAATTAATCGGGGGTTTATGGAATCTGATGATAGTTTCTCGATTTATGCTGGGAAACCGTTTAAACGCTTGAACTTAACACTTGAGCAAATGCAAGTTTTCAGTTGTCAATTGATTTTCAACATAAAAGTGACCAGGTTAAATATGCGAATCAGGCATGCATTTTTTTTGGTCTGTCGTTTTTCGAACAACTACAGCCACACTTTTTTTACTTATTCATCGTTTTGGCTTTAACCCACGGGTGTATAAGGAGATCTTTTGCCTTTGTCTCATTCGTGTGCTTGGCTCAGCAGCGTTAACATCTATTTTTCTCCTTCAAATTTTCCTCATCGAATTAAAATTTTATTTTAAAACGCTTTATATTTTAAAGCGCTTTATATTTCAAATGCACATTTCGAAATCATTCAAACGGAATTTGTTTCTACGAATGGAACTTCCCCGTTTTAAAACGGGAATATTTTAAACGGGAGACCGGGAAAAATATTTTAGACGGGAAACCGGGAAAAATATTTAAATAGAGAAGTATTTCGTAAGCTTGCCGGTAAAGATATTTTAAAGATGGGCAACGGAAATAACATGCCGAAAATTTTATTTGTTATATCTTGAGAGTTTTAATAGAAGAAATCGAACTGCCATCAATGAAATGCAAAAGAGGATGATGATCCACATGGATTATATTGGGCGTTGTGCCGTGCACGTTAAGGTTATTGGGCAGTAATCTTTGCACTTTTGTTTGGTATTGGTATTGATTTTGGATATTTGGACAGGTCACAGATAATAGTAACTGCGTATTCATTACCATTTATTGTTTTCGCATTATTTTTATTGTGCAAGCGCAAAAATCGCCTCTTGCCACAAAAGTGCCTGTATTAGCTTCCTGAAGCGGACCTGGTGGCCGCTTGGGCGCTTTGGCCTTAGAACTAGGGGCATGGCCGTTAGCGCTTCCTCCTCTCGCCACCTCCTTGCAAGATTGCTCGTTATTTTTGGTTATTTTTTTCATTATTTGGCCTCTTTTTATGGCAAGGATTTATTTATTTGTTATGCCTATTTAATTTTTGCCGAGAGAAAAAAGCCGCTTTCTAGTCTTATGGCTAGTGTCCTTAATGGTACTTAGTTTTCCGATTTATAATGCGAAACCAATTAATCGGGGGTTTATGGAATCTGATGATAGTTTCTCGATTTATACTGGGAAACCGTTTGAACGCTTGAACTTAACACTTGAGCAAATGCAAGTTTTCAGTTGTCAATTGATTTTCAACATAAAAGTGACCAGGTTAAATATGCAAATCAGGCATGCGTCAATTCATTGTTTTGGCTTTAACCCACGGGTGTATAAAGAGATATTTTGCCTTTTTCAGCAGCGTTAGCATTTAGTTTCTTCCTAGCATACTGAAATTTATTTCCAAAGCGCTTTACTTTTCCAATGTATTATTTGAAATCATTTAAAGGGTCCAAAGCTCTTCATTTTGGAACTTATATCATGATACTTCCTCGATTAACCCTTTCGACCCCAAGTTTTTCCCTATGGAATGAACATTTTTTTTTTTCACTCTTAATCTTTTTATATTAATTTTAAAAGAATGTCAAAATGCTAAGTCGCCACGCCCACCGGTTTGGGGGCTACAGAAAGTTGCTTGTGAGCAACATTAAACATTAAAAATTACTCACCTAATTATTTATTTATGATTTATGATCAAATCTAACTTCAGATCCGTGCATTAAAGTCTGTACCTAAATCTATTGCAAATATACTTTGTATATAATACATGTTTTAGATATGTAAAGCCGCAGGCCCGGACTGGGACCCTAAGGGCCCACCGGGCATACAAGTTGAAAATATATACTATATGCTTGAAAAATTATTTCCGAGAAAAATGAAAGGTACACATTTTTAGGTTTTACATCAAGTATGATCGGTTATGTCAATAAACTTCTACCATATATATTTGTTGAGGTTCATCGATTGGTTCATCACGGTTTTTCTCACCCGATAACATTTTCTTTTTGTGCGGCGTATTTTACTAGGAACCTTGTTTATTAGAACCTAGTAATAATAAACCAGAGGGCCGGGGCTAACTTCGACCGCGTCAAAGTTTGTATACCCTTGCAACTTTTTTGGTAACTCTTTCCTTACCTATAGCTATTAAAGTAGAAAAACGTTTTATCTAAAAAGGCTAATATTGCGAAAGAACGGCCTACAATCTTAGCGTAGGAAAGAACAAAGATATTGATCAAAGTCACTGTTTTCCTCCGATCGTTCCTATGGGAGCTATATGATATAGTTAGCCGATCTTTATCAAATTTGGCACAGTCATTAATAGATATATTAAACTGACAAATGTTAAATTTGAAAGCAATCGCGTCAAAAGTGTCGAAGTTATTGACAAAAGTCACTGTTTTCGAAAGATCGTTCCTATGGGAGCTATATGATATAGTCACCCGATCTTGATCAAACTTGGCATAGTCGTTTATATCTATAATTAACTCACCAATATTAAATTTCACGACAATAGCTAAGAAAATAACGAAGTTATTGAGAAAAGTCACTGTTCGTGACTTTGCCATTTGTATGGGAGCTATATGATATAGTGATCCGATCCGACTGAATCCGAGACGCCTGCAGTATATACAAGCCTACATGCAAAATTTCAACTCTGTAGCTTTTACGGTCTAGGAGGAGTTTGCGTTGATCCAGACGGACGGACGGACGGACGGACATGGCTATTTGAACTCGTCTCGTCGTGCTGATCAAGAATATATATACTTTATACGGTCGGAGATGCTTCTTTCTATGCGTTGCACACTTTTGACCAAAATTAATATACCCTTTTTGCAAGGGTATAATTAAGTCCTCTGCTACAAAATACTTCTGCGCTTTGGAACACAATGCCTGAAATTCGAGTGTCTTACAGAGCAGTTGAACGACAGCGCCCATTGATTTATTATGGTACAAAAATGATTCTTAGTGGGAACCACGTACGAAGGGCCCTAGCATGATGAAATAACATAAGGTGGTCTCGTCGGAAGCCAAAGCTTACCGAAGTATACACTTAACTTCAGTGCATCATGAAATAAGTATAAGGTGGTCCCATCGGCAGCAGCGCTGCTCACGACGAAGTCTTATTTCAGTTGTCGTTCGACTTCGTGGTTAGTTATCAGTTGTCGGTTTACTTTTTTTTCATGCATAGGACCGTACGATTTGCCGACGGGACCACCTTGTACTTATTTCACCATGCTTCAGTGCACGTTTGCTCACTCACATCACCGTCTCGCTCACCCTCGACACTCAAAATACTATTCCTTTCACTCGCACTTATTGTAAGCATACGTTAAGTGTATGTCTCTTGCCGACGGGACCACCTTATGTTATTTCATCATGGGCCCTAGTGACTTAAAACTGCTACTTTACTGCATGAAATTTCATCAAAAGGGGCCCCCTACCTTGAGGGCCCACCGGGCATTTGCTCTTCGATGCACGTGCAGCTTTTTGAACATAACTTTGCCAAATGATCTTCAAATGTATTTATTTTTTCACCTATTTTGGATACATACTTAAAAGCACCGTTATCACTGCGAAAGAGCAGACAAAAACAAAAGAAGAGCAAACCGTACGCTCTTAAATAGCTGATGTTGCTCACAGGTAACGCTGGGGTCGAAAGGTTTAATATTTAAGAAATAATTTGAGCGCTCGAAACTAACACTCTAAGCCTCTATTATTTAAAGTGACTATCCTTCAAATCAGGCGTCACTTAAGCCTATATAAACCGTATTTTTCCATATACATTCCGATATTTCTATTTGCAACGAAACTTGAAGCTATGTATCCGATTGCATTTGCTGGAGGGGCGATTTCATTTATACTTCAGTACAACAAAAAAGGTTTTAAACGAGTTTCTTGTTCGTTTTCCACTTTTGTCCAATATTTTTCGAGTAACCGGCGCAAACCGCCTTAAATGAGGTCGTTCTCACCAATTTTCTTCCAATTGTTGTTGCAGCTTGTGAAATAGCCTACAAAATAAGAGCAATTTTTTGTTTTTGGATTAAATTGCCATATGTAGATTGTATTTTCTAAATTCAGTTTCGGCTGCGGCTGTGGTCAAATTGTGACTAACCACACCAAGACTTCAATGCCTTAGCATTTTACACGGCCCATTTACTCGACAATAGTTAGTGCCGGGTACATTGCCGAGTCATTCTGTCTGCCTCTTATGTCAGTTGTCACTTTAAACTCATTCGAGTTTGTTTTTATACCATACACCCATAGGGTTAAATGGTATATTAAAGTCTCCAAAATGTATGTAACAGGCAGAAGGAAGCTTTTCCTACCCCATAAAGTATATATATTCTTGATCAGGATCAACAGCCGAGTCGATCTAGCCATGTCCGTCCGTCCGCCTGTCCGTATGAACACCTAGATCTCGGAGGCTATAAGAGCTACAGCCATCAAAATTGGTATGTATACTCGTGTGGTATGTAAATGTATAGAGTTAATTGGAATTTCGGCCACGCCCTCTTACCCCTCCAGAATTTACATAAAACTGATTTTCTTAAAAAGTATACCAGATAGAGACATCAAATTTGGTTTATATACTCGTTTAGTTAGCGCGCAGAAATTGATTGTTCAAACTTTTTACCTCCCCTCCTTCCGCACCCGGAATTTACATAAAACTGATTTTCTTAATTACTATGACAGCTACCGACATTAAATTTAGTATAAAAACTAGCTTAATAGATGCGCAGATATTGACTATTTAAAAATTTTGGCACGCCCATTTCCGCCTCCAAAAATGAAAAAAGACTGATTTTCTCGAAAACTAACAAAGCTAAAGTCACCAAAATTAAAATGTAGATGGTTTTAGTATGCGTGCAGGATTTTTATACCTTTATGGAGCCTCCTCCGCCATTGTTGCCAAAGCCGGCTCCCCCGTTGCCAGATCCGCCGCCGCCGCCTCCATTGCGGTTATTGCCGCGCTGACTGGGACGAGTGCTGCCACTTCCAGTTCCATAGCCACCATATTCATCGGCATAGACGCGATCAAAGTTCATGGGATCATAATTGTGAATCGCCCCCTTAATGGGCGTATCCCGTGTTAGGGTAATAACCTCACGCACCGCTTCAATGACTTGACTCTGCTTGCCGACAGTCTGGACAACGCGATCTGTACTCTGTGGAGCCAAGTTAGCCCCGGCCCTCTAGTTTTTTTTACGTAGCTCATATTAGATGCATTCGTTCAGAAAACGAAATTCAAAAATGGCTAAATAACCAAACCAGGCAAGCAGGTGGATTTCGAGAGCCGATAAGACTTTTGAACTCAAGTCTTAAGAGTAAGGGGGGAGGAAGTTGAGGGTTGCTGGAGTTGGAATATTTCGATTGACAATTCTACTATTCTTGCCAAGTACTTTTCGAACTGAATTTAATCTTTTCTTTCAATTTTCATAGACTGCAATTGATTGGAAATCATCATACTATTACCCAACGATATTTATCTACGTTAGGACTAAATCAAATGTGTATCCTGTCCAATCTATAATAAAGTGCTAGAAACAGTGCCAACCTACACCACGAATCCATTGAATAACTTTTCATAAACGACTCATCTCAACATCGACAGATTGAGTCGAACAATTATCAGACAAAAACCAACATATCGTAATGAATCCATATATATTTCGAAGTTTTAGCTACTTGTAGAATTTTTAAAATTTCATTACAAATTTACAAATATCTAAAGGAGTTCCAAATTATAAATTGTTCGTGCCAAAATCTATAGTTCATTTTGCATTTTGCTCCCTTTTTTTCACTTCCTCCAGCATATCTTTATACTTCTTGATAAGCTCTTTAGTCAAGGGTTCCTTCGACTCCATTTCGTCTTTCAAGTTCACCAACTCGCAGACCAACTGCTCTTTAACATACTTCAAAGCCTTCTTATTCCGGGCTTGTCCAAACTTTCCTATCTTAAATTTCGTCGGTTGGGTTACAGGCGATTCCACCTCCTCGACGCCATTCCGGGTGGCGGCGGAGACCCGCTTGGCATCGACGAGACGGTAAGCGGCAGATAATTTCTTCGACGACGAGTTCCTGGTCATCGAGCCCAGGAGTTGACGTGTGCCAAGAAACTTTGGGGTAGACATTTTTCCCGACTTCAGACTTCGTGGAGGATCTAGCGGAGAAGAGTGTCCCAGTTCAGTCCCGAGAATAAAATATCCTTGGAAGTAGTTCTGAAATAGGAATTGTTTGTTATCCTGAATTTACCTTTTTCTTTCGACCCAGTCACTTACGGAAAACTTTTTATTTGAAGAGTTTACAAAATGTAAGACTTTTATATGTTACTGCCTGAAGTCCTAAAACAAACTGAATAATGATTGAGTCGGCATTTGGTACGTTGATTTTTTGGGGAAAAGTTTCGATGTCAAGGCCAACTCCGATGGATTTGCCCAAAAAACCCGCTTGCTATGATCATGTGAGATTTGTTCGATTCGGAGCGGGATTTTTGGGCACATGTTTTCCCATGGTCCAAGCTAATTAGCTAGAAAACCTCAAAATGAGCATAAAATTTGTAATTCTTTCATTTCTATTTTCTATTTCCATTTTTCCTTTAGTTATGTTTTATTTTTATACCCTTGCAAAATACCTTCCGTCCGTCCGTCCGTCCGTCTGGGTCAGCGCAAAATCTCCTAGACCGTAAGAGCTACAGTGCTGAAATTGCATGTACGCTTATATATACTGCAGGGGTTGTATATCTCGGATTCAGCTGGATCGGACCTCTATATCATATAGCTCCCATAAAAACGGCAAAGTCACGACAGTGACTTTTCTCAATAACTTCGTTTTTTTTTTTAGCTATTGTCGTGAAATTTAATATTAAAGAGTTTATTACCTGTAAACGACTGTGCCAAATCAAGATCGGGTGACTATATCATATAGCTCCCATTGGAACGATCGGTCGAAAACTGGGACTTTGTTCAATATCTTCGTTATTTCCTATGCTAAGATTGTTGGCCGTTCTTTCGCCTTTTTCGATAAAACGTTTTTCCACTTTGATTGGCTATGGCTAAGTAAAGAGTTACCCAAAAAAAGTTGCAAGGGTATACAAACTTTGACTCGGTCAAAGTTAGCCCCGACCTTCTGGTTTTTCGAATAACCAACTGAAATGAAAGGGATATTTGGTGAGACATTTGAATGCAAGTAAATTCTTGATTTGGAATACAGTAGATTCGTCTTTATTGAATTTGATTTCTCTGTTCAGTTTTACATGCTATATAAACTATTTATTTATTCGTATATTATTCATATTTGCATTATTTTTCGTTTCGTTTTTCTGTTTTGCCTTTAATAAATGTTTCTTTCCATTATTTTCATTTTCATTTTTTTTTTTCTGTTTTTAATTCTGTCAATGTCAAAAATCGTAATTTACAAATCAACGCAGATGGAAGGAGGAATGAATGATAGCAAAAACCAAAAGCAAACACCAAAATCGAATAACAAATTGAGGCATCACCAAAACAAAGAAACCAAAAAAATGCATTAAAAACTATTATAATTTAGATTAAGTTAACAAAAAAAAAAAAAAATATATATATATATATATTTATTTTATAAATTTTTATTTTATTTTGCTTGGTTTCTTTTCATATTCCATTTAATCGAGTAAATGCCTTAAGCTTAAAAAATTGTTGCCGAAAATTGTTAAAGTGCTTAAGATTAGGCCACTATTTTATATATATATATACTATATAGATATATATATATATATATATTTAAATATTTGTTGTTGGTTTCTTTTGATATTTCTGCTGTTTTTTTGTTTTTTTCAATAATTTCATTCATTTTTTTAGTAAATTTTGGATTTTTCGTTTATTGGGCGGATTTGAAACTGAAAAAATCGTTTTTGTTTTTTTTTTCCTTTTTGTTATTGTTTATGCTTGTTAAAGTGATAAATGTTTTTCGTTTTGTTTTTGGTATTTTCTGCATGTGTTTTTTTTAAAGGGTCAACTGAGGGTTTTTTTTGTTTGTCTGGGTTTTTTATTTTTGGTTGTTAACTTCTACTTTCATTTTGGTTTTTTTTTTTTCATTTTTGTTGTTGTTAATTATACTTGAGTTGTAAGTATATATATATATATATATATATATATATATATATATATTTATCTTTAATGTAGATGACTTGTATGTATATTAATATAATATTTTTTTTTTAAATTAATATTGATATGGTCTGGTTTTTGAATGTTTTCGACTTGCAACTTTTCCATTTGTTAAGTTAAGTTTTTATGCCATATTTGTTTGAAAATTTTGCAATTTTTCTCTATTTTTTTTGCTTTTTTTTTGTTTTTCAATATTTACAAACATTTTTAATTATTTATTTATTTTTTTTTGCTCTTTTTTTTTTTTTTGCTTTATTTAAAGCATTAAAACAAAATGTCTTGTTTTTGTTTCGTTTCTTTTTTTTTATACTTGGCAAATTCGAAAACTTTTTTTTTTTTTTTTGGAGTCTGAGTTTTCTTCGGTTTATCGTTATGTGTGTGTGTGTGTGCGTGTGTGTGAGTGTTTATCACTTTTTTTTCTTTTTTTTTGGGAGGGGGAGGGGACTGGGCTCTTAAATTCAATTTTTATTTATCTTCATTTTCTACAGCCCAAAAAAAAAAAACGTACAACAAAAATCATATCATTGTTTGATTTAGTTATTAGTTTTATGTAATTTTTTTTTTGTTTTTTAGTTTTTTAGTAGGTAATTTATGTATAAAAAGTCAAGTGAACTGCTTTGGATTTGCCTTGCGTTTGTTTTTGGAATTGGAAGGATATTTCATTTAGCTTAGACTTTGAGTTTTTTTTATTGTTAAATTTGTATATACAGATTTTTTTTTTTGTTTTTTTGCTTGTGATTTTAAAATTAATTACGTATGCTTATTCGTCTTCTTTCTTTTCATTCTCCATTTGCTTCTCTTCACCTCTTCCTCTTCGTCGTCGTCGTCGTGTTATGTGTTTCTCTCTCTACAGATTCTATGCAAAAAATTTCATTGTCTACTTTTTGGGATTTTCATATATATATTTATCTTTTAATGTGGGGAGTTTCGATTATAAACTTGGCTAGCACCGCATATTGTTAATAATTTCTTATATACTTAGATTTCTAGCATATTCAAATGTGTGTGTGTGGTGTGTATGTGGTGTGTGTGTGTGTGTGTGTGTGGAGTTTAAAAGGAATTGGCTGTGCGAGTACTTGACGGTTCCTCAGCGGCAACAAAAAAATTATGAAATTCTTTTTATGCCTTTTTAAAAAAACAAAATGTTTGGTTCGTTGGGTTTTCTTTTTTTTTTTGTTGGTAATTGGTTTTTCCATTTCTCTTTGTTCTACGATTTGATGTTTAATTGATAAATTGGTATATAGAAGAGCATTTTTTTCTTGGATCTTCTGTTCATGAATGAAAATGTTGAAAAACCAATTTGATAATTGTAAACAAAATTATTTGAGTAAAAGTTCAAAGTCGAATTATATCACAATTCTGGAAGAAAATTTTCTAAATAGCAAATTAAACTCAATTTGAAAGATCAAACAAAACTAACGATAATAAGACCAAATCGGTTAACCAATATATATATATATATATATATATATGTATTTGCGTTTAGAGATAATGCCATAAGTTGTCCATCTGACAGATTGTAGAAAGAAATCGAATTATATATATTTTTTTATGGGAGTCTCAACTAATCAAATCGATTCTGAATCGACTTACGATTAATATATATATATATATATATTTTATCTCGTCTCGTTTTATATTCAGAATTAATAATAAAAAGAAAAGAAACTAAAATTTAAACATATTTTCATGTTGTTTATTTATTTATAATAATAATTATTGTATATATTGTATATATGCATATATTTTCTTCTTCTTCACATGAACTTTACTTTCGTATGTTTTTTGTTTTTTTTTGTATAATGATTTTATATTTATTTAGATTGTAATTGTAATTTTTATTATATATATAGATTTTTGTTTTTGTTTTTTTTAGCTAAAGCGTATGAAAATGCAAAGTTTTTTTTTTTGTTTTTTGTTATTCATTATTATTATTACGTTTTAACATTTTTTTAAAGACAAATTAAAAAATTAAATTTAATTTAAAAAAAAAAAAAAAAAAACCTTTCAAAATTGATTTGTTTGCATATGTTTTGGTATATGTGTAATATAATAATAATAATAATAATAATAATCGTAATAATCGTAATATATTATAATAATAATAATAATATAATAATAATAACGCGGCAAAAATGTTCTTTTTGGGATTTACTTTTCGTTTTTTTTGAAAGTGTTTTGGATTTTTTATCTTTCTCGTTCTTATGCTAAGAAAAAATATGTGTAATTAAATATATCTATGAAGATTTTGTAATTTTCTGGGTTCCATTTTTTGTTTTTTTGTTTTTTTTTTTGTATATTTTTTTTCGTGAGTTTTTCTTATGTATTCTGGTTTTGTTTTTTTTACTTTTATTTTTTAACTTACTTGCTACAGATACTCAAAAAAAAAAAATTGGCTTTGCTTACAGTTAATTCTTTTTGCTTCTTCTTCGTGTTCATTCTCTCTGCGTCTCGTTGCGTCCTCGTCCTTTACTATTTCATCTTTATCTTTATGTCCTTCTACTACATTCTGAATAATTATTTGATTTTGTTTTGTTTTGAGTTCGATATGCGGTTTAGTTTCTCCGAGAAAAAAAAATTATGCTAAATTTATCATCATAAGTAATAATGCTTAATGTCTAGGCATAATTTTCATATTGAATTTTATAAGTTATTATTTGTTTTTTTTGTTTGTTTATTATATAAATATTAAGATTAGTGCAAATTTTGCAAATTTAGTTGTTGGTTTTTTTGTTTTTTATTTGCTAATTATTTTTCGTTTATTGTAAATTCAAAATTTACAACTATTTATTGTGTGTGTGTGTGTGTGTGTGTGCGTATGTTTGTCTGTGTGTGTGTGGAAACGAAATTTTTCAAAAAATGTTTCATTCTTCATTCAAATTTTTTATTTGTTTTGTTTTTGTTTTTGTTTTTGGCTTTTAACTATCTTTTACTTTGGGGTAATATGGTTTTTTTTTTGCTTTTTGTTTTTTGTTTTTTCTGTGTTGTTGTTGTGTTTTTTGTTTGTTTGTTGTGTTGTGTTTTTATTTTTCTTGAGATCAAAAGATAGTTAAAGAAAAAGCAAAAGGTTTTTTTTTGGGATCTCTGTCTCTATATATATATATATACAGTAAGGGTTTTTTTTTATTATTTACAAGAAAAAAAAAAAAACAGTCTTTAAGTAGAAACAATAAAAAAAAAAATTACCTCGATTTTTTCTTTTGTTTTTTTTTTTTTTTGGATTTTTGGGGGGTCTTTTAATACTTTTCGCTTTGCTGCTGCTTCTTGCTTACTTTTTCTCTTCTCCATTTCCGTTTCTCTTCGTCGTCTTCTTCTCTTCTTTGTTAGCTTCTCTAAACTTTTCTTTTTCTTTTGTTGTTTTTGTGTGTGGTTGTTTTTTTAACTATAACTATGACAACTTCTAGCCTAGAAAAAAATCTGTCAACTTTAATGCTAAGTGCCCTTTAAACACAAATCAAAAAAAAAAAAAAAAAAAAAACGAATTTTTATATATATATATATAAGTATATAGAACATACGATTAATCACACTTAAATATGCTGCTTCACATTGCACTGTTTCGTTTACGAATCTTTATCTTTAGTAGTTCCAGGCGGGGGCTGCTGGCGTGGGCGTGGCACCACCAGCGGAGGCGGCAGCGGCAGCGGCAGCAGCCGTTGTACAAGTCTCCTCGGACTGATCGGCTCGACTGTTGCTGGTGCTGCTCAATCGACGGACACGGACCATACGCAGTTTCTCCTCATTGATGACCTTCAGTTGCTGCTCGGCCGCCTCGGCGGCTGCCAATGCTGCTGCTGCCACCTCTGAATGGATCTGCTGCTGCTGCGGCTGCTGCTGTGGGTGGTCATCGTCCTCGTCGTCCTCTTGCTTGATGTGCACTTCGGGCTCCATGAAACGATGATCGATTTCGGGCTCTGCCTCACCTTGATTGGATCCTTCGATCGATTTGCTCTCAGATTCACCATCGTTGCGATTGTAGTCGGATGGCTGCATTACACAAACCCCATTGATGATCCTCTCGTTGTCGCTGGCTCCTCCGACCACTGGAGTGGAGTTGGGCGTAGTGCCGGCTGGGTTGACCCATTGCGGGGCGGCTGGCTTGCGTCTGGAGCTGCGTACCACATTGCTCATGTAGGCGGCTGCCGCTGCCGAGACCATGGCCGATTTGGCCAGGGCCTTCTCATAGTCGGAGGCAAGGGATTTGCCATCGTTGCCGCCCTCATGATCGTTTGGGCCACCTTCGACAGATTCGTTATCACTCATATTATGACGACTTCCGGCCTCCATCAATTCCATGTCATCTTGATAGTCGTCGCTGCGCTCTCGCTTCAGTGTGGGCATCGAGAGATCCAGTCCGCTCATTTGCTCCTTGAATGCCTGATTCAGGGCCTGCAATTCATCGCCGCCGGCGGAGCCGACAGCGGCAGCAGCTGCGGCTGCTACACCAGCAGCGGCAGCAGCTCCCGGAATGCCGGCCAAACTGCGTCCCAGAAGGGCGGCTGCAGCGAAATACGGCGGATACGGAATGGGCGCACCGCCCAGGCCCATGCGCTCTTTGTGCAACTCGACGAGTCGCTGCTGCAGCAAGATGCGGAACTGGACGGGATCAAAGGGTGTGGCATTGGTGTTCTCACGACTCGGTATCGGATTATCCTGCTGACCCGGCTGGCCGTGCGGCACTTGCTGCTTGAGACGCATGCGATGATTGTGGAACCAATTGGTTATGGTTCTGGTGGCCAAGTTAAGCTCATTGGCCAGGAATTCAATGGTGCCAACATTGGGATACGGATCCAAGGCGAATGCCAATCGCAGTGCCTCCTTCTGCTCCTCGGAGAAGAGAACGCGCTGCTTCTTGCTGGGCGGAGCCCCGCCCACCGACGAACCAACCGAACCGGGTCCCGGTGAGCTTGTATAGAAGTCATTGGTGTCATTGCTGGAGGTATCGCTGCTATTGTCCTGCTGATTGGGTCCCGTGCTACGGCGCCGTTTGCTGGCCTCGCGTCGCTCGTTCTTCAGCAGCTGCAGTCGCTCCACATTGTTGGCATCGCTCAGCCACAGTTGCATGCGGATGAAGGGTTCGCGTCCCTTGATCGAAAGCATATGCCAGGGCTTCGGTTTGCTTAGCAATTCTGATACTGAGCCCTGGGACAGGCCCAGAACGGCCTCGCCAAAGATCTTCTGGCCAATGTTGTTGGCAAGCAGAGCCTCCTTGATCTTGGTGGTTATGTCGTGAGTGTCCAGATCTTGGGTCAGAGCAGCCATCTCATATACGGTGGGCGACATATGCTGATGCAGGCTACGCATGGCATTGGGCGGATGGGCCCCACCATGGACGGGCATCAGCATCGGTTTCTTCTCCTCGGCCGTCGATGAGGAATTCGGTGTGCTGCCGGCACTCACCTGGCCGGGATTGGCGGGCAAACTGATGGCATGTTGCGGCGGCAAGCCAGGCGAGGTGAGCAGCATATTCTGATGATGCTGCTGCAGCGCCGCCTGGGCAGCTTGGGCCACCTGGTGCTGATGTTGCTGGTGCTGCTGATGGGACTGATGCTGCTGCTGCTGGGCCACAGCAACGGCCTGTTGCTGCTGCATGGCCGCCGACATGGCAGCCGCCTGCATTTGCTGCATTATATGCTGGGCCTGGGCCGGCTCCTGCAGCTTCAGTTCGTTCATCATCTTCTGCATGGGCAGGGCGGCTGCTTGCATTTTGCTGGCCAATCCGGGAGTGATCTGAGGACTGCCACTGTAGCTGCCGGTGCGCATTAGTTTCTCGGGGGCAATCTTGTATTGGCTGGCCACCAGCTTGTGGACAGCATTCTCGTCCTCCAAGAACATTTTCATGCGTATGAAGGGCTCACGACCCTTCTGGGTCAGCATGTGCCAGGGCTTGGGTCGGGCCAACAGATCCGAAACGGATCCCTGCGACAGACCCAACACGGACTCACCGAACAGACGCTGCGAGATGCTATACTGGGACAGAGCCTCCTTCACGCGACGCACTATATCCTCGGTATTGAGATTGTTGAACATATCGAATTGCTGTTGGGTTATGGGCGGCAGCACCGCCTTGGTGGGTCGTTGGGGTTGACTGTGATGCGGTGTGACCGGCGGTTGGGTGATCAACGAGTTCGTTATCGATGCCATTCTCTGCAATGGACTGGCCGTGGCCGCAAACTCCTCATTCTGACTGCTCAGGGCGGGTGGCAATATGGAATTGCTCAATGGACTGGGGGCTGATGAGTTGCTGGCATTGCCGCTGGTTGCCCCACCTGGTCCTGCTGGTCCTGGTCCTTGGGGGCCGACACCAGCACCAGATGAATTGCCCGATGTTGGTGCTGCAGCTAATGGGGCTGGGGTTGAGCCACCTTCAGATTTGCGACCATGCATCGACTGGAAGCTTTCATCACGATCACCGTCTTTGGAGCTGCTGCTGCTGCTGTGATCCAGTGAGCGTTGTCCATTCAATTTGATCTCCTTGCCGGCCAATGACAAGTCCTGGGCGCCATTTAATACCTGCAGAGCCATCAGGCTGGAGAATGTGGGAAAACCGGCTGCTGCCTGTTGTTGTTGCTGCTGCTGTTGTTGCTGTTGCTGTTGATATTGTTGCTGCAATTTGGCTATTTCACGCTCGAAAGCATGTCGCATATTCTCATCGGCTGCCATGGCCGATGGGAAAGCATTGGCTCCCGGAAAGGCATTCGCTGCACCGGGCATATTGGCAGCACTGCCAAATAATGATGGTACCAGAAAGCTAAGAGAGAGAGATACAGAAAGAGATTAATTAAGGATGTTTGTTTGGGGCTGTTGCTGCTTACCCTGGAAATGCGGCCTCACGTGGAGTTCGTGCAATTAACTCTTGATATAGACGCGCCACCTTGTCTTGGGTCAAGTCATCGTGACGCAAACGTTGCTGCTGTTCCCTTTGGGCAGCGGCTTCACGTTGCTGTTCACGTTGCTGTTGCTGGGCTGCTGCAACTGCAGCGGCCGCCTCACGTGGATCACGATGATCCAAATGCTGAGCCTGTGGCTGTTGCTGCTGTTGTTGCTGCTGCTGCTTCAATTGCTGCTCAACTTTGAAGAATGGTGAAGTACAACTCTGAGGTGGAGATTTGCTATCCTCATTGCTGATTTGTGTATCATCATGACGACGTTGTTGCTGTTCCTGGTGCTGGTGCTGCTGTTGCTGCTGGGCAGCTGCCGCACTATTCTTGAACATTGATGAGGCTTCGCTAAGTATGTGAACGATACGTTCATCGGTCATCGAATCATCACCGCCCGAACCGCCAGCTCCGCGTCCAGCATATTGAGGGAGACCAGAATCTAAAACGAGAACAATCGAGATGAGATGAGAGTGAGAGAGGTTAATGATCATTAAATATCGTTAGCCATTAAACGTTGTAAATGTTTATAAGCGCGCGCATTGGTCAACTCATTGATAGTGCACCCCCCTTCCCTTCTACCCCAACCACAACAACTTCTTCCTCCCATTTCACGTTTTTTGTTCTTTCTCGTTTTGTGTTTTTTGGGGGCCGCGGTCTTCCAATTAAGCCATAAAGCGTTCAAAAAGCCAGCGCAAATTTGTGGCCATAAAGCGCGGCGGCATAACATAACATGGCATGGCATGGCATGGCATGGCATGAAAAGAGCCAATGCATCCATCCCAACCCAAAACCATTCCATCAGAAAGCGTCTCCTTTTATGCAAGGCAGCTAAATAATCGACAATTTACACTGCGAGAATGCGAAAAAGGAATTTCTGAATTCAAAATAATTTTTATTCCAATGAATCTTAAATAGTTGAATTCGCCATACCCTTCCAATTTTCCAATTCAAAGAGCTATTTTTTTTTTGGGGCAGGAAGAAAGGAAGGAGGAAAAGTGCTCATCGAAGCGGTGTGGCCGGGTGAATTCAATTGCATATGCAAAAAAAAAAAAAAGTGGAAAAAACTGCAAAGTAAAAAAATATGGAAAATTTGTTTGCACAAATTCAATTGAAATGAATTGAGGGGGAGAGTGAGGAGAAGGAGAAGGAGGAGCCACTGTGTGATGGATGGATGGATGCATGGATGATGGCTTTTGATTTCACTGTGTTTGTTTTGTTTTGTTTTTTTGCACTTCCCATTCGTTAAATGTCGCTGGATCGACTGTTAAATTGCAAAATAATCACACAAGTGGTTAGTCCTTACCCCCCCCCTCCCCACACTCTTTTTGTGTGTGTGTGTCCTGTGGCATGTTTTGCGGCTGGCCAGAGAGTTGGTTGGCCCAAACATCAATCAGTCGCTGAAAATAACTGAAAATCGTTTTACAATTGCCCAAGCATAATCGATGCCCCAAAGGAGCAAACACTTGACGAACCAAACCAACCAGCCAACTTGTCCAACAAACCAAAAAAAAGATACAAACGGAAACGGGAATCAACACATGAATGACAAATGTTTGTTGCCACACACATACACACACACACACACACACACACACACCTGAGAGAATTGAAAATACACAATATAGATAGATAGATAGATAGCTAGTAAGATAGATAGAGTCCTATATAGCTGAAGCAAGGATAGATTGACAAAAAAAAAATCACATTCAGGTGGATAAAAGAAAGAAATTGGCTAAAGGGGCTGATGGGGCTAAGGGGGGTAGGTAGGGGGAGGCAAATGCCATTTGGATTTACGTTCACTTCATCTTTTTTGTTCGTTTTCTGTTGTCTGTTATTTGGTTTGGTTACCCATCCATCGCTTCATTTGGGGATTACAAAGTGTTTTTGTGTTATAAAGTCGAAGATGACATCGATGACACCTGGAATGACCCTCAGTGGTCGGACCAGACAGCTTAAGCTTGTAACCAAGGCCAATGGACTTTAGACCAAGTTTTTTGTCTTCATTTTCATATTGAATTATGTGTTTAAGGAGAGAATAAAAGTCACTCTTAAATGGAGTAAAGTTTGGCTATAGAAAATGTTTGTTTAATTTTTTAAATTATAAATTTCAAGCAATAAAGAGTTTTTTATTCATGGACCTCAAAGGATGGAGAAAGGATTCGCACACACACACAGAGCCAATGATTGTGAAAGAGTTTCGTTTTTATTTGTCTATCTATCTATATATAAAGAGGAAACGAAGCGAGAGATAGAGAGAGAGAGTGAGGAGAGAGGGGTGAAAAATGTCCGCATAAATATATTTGTCATAACCGTTGGCCACTTTTTTGTCTGCGATTTGTGTGTGTGTGTGTGTGTGCTCATTCCAATTTGTTTTGTAATTTATTAGAGGAGAAACAGAACATGTTGACCAAATTGTCATTCAAAAGGAAGTTTCCATTTTTTTGTTTCACTTTTTTTTCTCCTCGTTGTTGTTTGTTTCTGTTTTACGCCATTCTCCAATTTGGAGTCGTTAAAATAAAAAAAATATATATATATTTATATATTTTTGTGTGTGTGATAGATATAGATATGATATGTATATGTATATATATGTATATATATTTGTGGCCCCCCCCCCCCGCCAGACCAGTTCTCATGACAATTTGCTTGATGAATATTTGCCTTTTTCTAACAAATCAGACGAAACGAACCCAAAACCCATCCAACTTGGATGAGGGGAAGGGAAGGTTCTAGTACCATCTTTTGTTTGATGGAAGGGCACAGTGATCAGAAGAGTGAGCCGAAGGAGTGCCTGGAGTGAATTGGAAGAAGGTTTACCTTCTGTTTTTTTTTTTAGCTCTAATACAATAAATATTTGCCAGCAGACAAACACAGAGAAATATGTAATCATACTTCAACATGTCGCGCCAAAAGGGTTTGCTTCCCCCTTAAGGGAGGGGTAGTTGTAGCCAAAGAGATTGAATTGAACGGAGGGGGGGCGGGGCACCACACATTGAAATTGGCACACGCACGCAATTTGCATTAATTGCAAGAAAAATTTTCTAATTAAAATGCCAGTCATTTGTTTTTTTCTGTTTCACTTTTTTTACTTCTCTGTTTTTCTAAGTGTGTGTGTGTGTGTGCTCTCTTTCCTTGTTTGTCTGTCTGCCTGTCTGTCAGTTATGCCATTTGCATTGGTACAGATAGATATATGTATATATATATGTATATATAGAAGTGTCAATTATGGATATCACTTCTTTGCTTCTAAGTGAACTGAGTCTAAACGTAGCATGGCAAATTGAAGGAGCTTTTTTGGTGGGTCGATGAGCCACGACAACACCTTGATATATCTCCCTCTCTCACTCTCTCTCTCACTCAGTGGGTATGTGTGTGTGTGTGTGTGTGTGTATATCATATTATCATAAAAGACAACAACATCAAACAGTGTTAATTTGTTGTTGTTGCTCAAAGGGTTTCAGTCGGTTGCTGTTGTTGCTGCTGTTTCTGTTGCTGCTGCTGTTGGTGGTTGCAACAACTTTGTCTTGCATATTTTAATTTGTTTTCGTCATGATTTTCTGTATACACCTGACTTTTCCCCTCCCTCCCCGCCTCTCCCTCCCTCCCTCAGTATTCATTGTCGAAGTTCATTACAAAGTAATTAGCTGCCTTATATGCAAAAATAATCAAAAACCAAAATATATAAAAGGGGAACACAACAACAGCAACAACAACAACGAAAAGAAGAAACAAATTCGTTAGCCAAAAAAACTCTGAACACGACACAGAACCAACAACCAACATGTGCAACATTTTGCGGTAAAAATTTTCGCCAAAGACAAAGTTTTTAGTTTTTTTTGCTTATTTAAAAAAAAACGAAAAAAAATAATAAAAAAAAAAAAAACAGCGAGTAAGAGTGAGAGAGAGAGAGAGAGAGAGACAGTTAAAACAATTAACTAAAAACTAAAGTCGTTTTTTTGTTTATGTCACATGGAAAAAGTGCCCAAAATTATGCTACAGTAATTCGGCAGGCAAAATATCTTTCCTAAAACTCATTTAGAAATAAGAGCTGCCTTCTCTCACCGCCCCCCTAAAGTAGGTGTAGATTCTTTACCTCTCCCTCTTGCTTCCGCCCTTCCTCTTGCCACCTCCCCTGCCCTTGCTTTGGAGTTGTTCTATTCTTGGATTTTCATCTTTCATCTTTATAGTTTATGAGGAATGTGCGGCAGATGCTCGATATTTGCCTTTTGCTTGATGCATTACAAATAATGTGACAACAACAAAAGAACACAAAATTCGGAATACCTTTGGGCAAGGGTATTGTTTTTTTTTTTTTGTTTTTTTTTTTTGTTTTGAAAATGTTATAAAATTAAATAAAATTTCATTTTATATTCATTTATTTATGAAAATTGTTGAGTGAGCTTTATGCTAATTTATGTGTATTGTTTCGATTGTGTGTCTGTTTTTTTCTTCTGGTTTTTTTTTTTTGGCAGCCCACACATACAATATCTCCCATCCCATCCCATCAGCCATCATTTGAAATCGTCGCACCCCCCATTCTCACCCCCCCACCCTGGTTTAAAATGTTTGCCGCGCTTGCCCATCTCATCCATATAAAATACCATAAATATGAGGCCAAAAATCGCGTAAAGGCGCAAGAATTGATACGGCCCGTTGCCCACTTAGTCAGAGAGAAAAGAGTCGCGTGTGTGTGCGTGTATGAGTGTGTGTGTGTGTGTGTGTGTGTGTGACAAATAATTTGTGAAACGGCCACAAAAAAGATATAAAAATGTGGCAGGCAGCAGGCATTTGGAATGCTTTTGTTTTCTACTTTCTGTCTTCGTGTGTTGTGTTGTGTTTCTTGTCGTTTCGATATATTTTTAGCCCCGTCCCGGCCTGGCCTGTTGTTCTCTGGCCTCTTCTGGCCTATTCTTCTGGCCTGGTCAAATAGACAAAAGTCTGCTAAAAATTATGTGTTAATATGCTAGTATTATTAGCTGGCCATTAGCTATATTTTCGGGCCACATTTCACACATTTTTGTTTAGCCATCTCAAGTTAACTATAATTTCTAGAATCGTAGAAAGTTATATCCCCATTTCATTTCATTCCGTTTCTCTTTTTTTTTTTACTCGAATGAAACTAAACCTTTAGCTTTGAGCAAGTTTTTCAATTGAGCACTTGACTCCTTCCTTGTTGGCCCTTTCTCTCCCTCTCTCACTCTCTGCTTTCTCTGTCTCTCTACCTATTCAGTGGCAAGTACTATTGCTACTCGTACAAGTATTTATTTATGCCCAAAGCCATTCCATTCCTGTGTCAACTTGTTTTTAAAACTACTAAAATTCCAGAATACCTCTGGCTTAGGGTCAACTACACTAAGAGAAAAAATAGGTGACTTTGACTTGGGTTAATACAGATCTTAAAGCAAGTAAAGGACTTTTCAAAGTCTAACTAGAAAACTAGAAAGAAGCTTTTTTTAAAATTGACTTTCATTTAGTTCCAGATATAAACATTTCCTTTATTTTTCCAAAACTATCGATAATTTTCATGAATTAGAATGTTTATATGGATGTATGTATGTATGTATGTATGTATGTATGTATGTATTGTATATATGTATGTATGTTTCGCAAAACAAAATTTATTTATGTATTTGCTGTTTAAAATGCAACAAAATGTTGTTGTAACAAAACTTTTCAGTCAAAAACCATCCACCTGCCCCCCTCAGTCCGAGTCCAGTCACAGTTTATGCCCCACCTAGCTAAGCCTTGCCCCCCAGCCCCTACGCCCGCCATCCCTTGGCCACTCTCTCTCTCTCTCTCTCTCTCTCTCTCTCTCTGTTACACCCTTCTCACCCATACCACAAAGATGACGACTTCAAACGTCAACGTTTTGCATGCCTCGTTGAAGGCAGGCAGCAAGTAGCATGCGGCATGAGGCAGTTGCATTTGTCGTCAATGTTGTTGTAGTTGTTGGCCGTTGTTATAGTCGTTGTTGTTGTTGTTATTTACATTTAATTCTACCTCCAATTGTTGTTGTTGTTGTTGTTGTTATTGCTGTTGTTTTTTGCAAAAAAAAAAATTTTATATTTTGTTTCAAGCCTTTCACAGACCAATTGTCACGGCAGTCGTCAGAGTCGTACCACCCCCATCCACCCACCCATACATACATAGGTAAGGTACATACCTCCCTCCCTCCATCCCGCCCATCGACAACTTCATAACGCGCCTTAAACAATTACAATTCAAAAATCATTGACGCGACGATTGCTTGTGGGGTTAATTTTTCTCCAACAATGACTTCAAAGTATTGTTAAGCCTTCTATACAAAAATATATACATATATATATATATACACCCATATATACGCATGTCTCTCTGTATGTGTGTGTGTGTATATATTTTTTCTATCTATGTAACTTCCAAGTCCAGGTCATTTATCCTAGCATACTTCTCGGCTTTATTTGCTTATAATTAGCAGAAAACCACAAAAACAAAAAAGAATGGAAAACAGTTAGTACCAGAAGTATTCCAACAACTCAATACTGTCCTGGCAAATTGTTTGCATTTAGCAGCTAACTAAGTGCAGTATATGTTTTAACAATCTTTTTTAAATAGATCTCTGCCACTTTGGATAGATAACTGCATTTAGCTAGTGTATTTTATTGGAGGGAAAGATGGAAATTAAATAAAATGCTGCAATAAAACGAGTGAACCTTTTCTCTCTCTCTCTCTCTGCCCCGTTCTGGTTCTTGATAAACAGTTACAGTTACAGTTAGTTTAGCTGCCATGAGTAATCGTCATAAATTAATTGTCAACATTTGCATGCACTTAGACACACACACACACACACACACACACACACACACACACACGCATCCCCTTCCTTTAACCTATATGGTTCAGTTCAGCTGAGGTCAGGGTATGCGTGTCTAGCTGACAGACTGAATGACTAGTGTGCATGTGTGTGTGTGTGTCCCTGCTCCTGTCTCCGCCCCCCTCCCAACTCTTTGGTAAATACTTTTCGCATTGACATATCTTTGCTTTTACTTTGCATAGTTTATTTAATTGATGACTAATCAATAAAAAAGTAAACAGAACTAACTTTTCCATAACCATAACTCAATTGAATCTAATCGATAACAGTTACCTATGCCCCCTGCTCCTTACCTGCCCCTTCCCCATCCCCCTGCTTTTGCCTTTGCCTTGTCTGTCTCCAAAAACAAACATGAAAATACGAATTCACGCCTAATGTGCCAATTTGCCAGAATGCAATGCTAAGCAACGAAAAAAAAAATGTCATTTTGTGTTGCCTCCTCCCCCCTACCCTCTTCCACCTACACAACCTCTGCTCTAGTCTCTCTCTCTGTCTCGTTGTTGCTGCTGTTGTTGTTGTTGTTGTGGTCGTCATCTTTGTCGTCGACTGTGTTGGCACGTTGATTATACGCAAAAATCAAAAATAATTAAAATTTCACAATTTAATGTTTTGGCCGCCAGCCAAATGAAATGAAATGACAAAAAAAAAACAACAAAAAAAAAAAACAAATACTGCAGCAGCAGCAGCAACAACAACAACAACAGCAACAGAAAAAGTAAAAGAAGCAAACCAGGAATAAATCGTGGAAATGTATATAGACTCTTGAGTTCAGAGAAAAACATTATAACTGGAGACATGGAGCAAAAACTAAGGAAAGTAAATTGGGAATTTTGCTATTTCATAGCATACTTTCAGGGAAGGGATGGGGAGGTAGGTAGGTAAACACATTTTTCGTTCGTTTCATTGCAATTAATTATTATCGTTAAATTGTTTACTTTATTTTTTTCACACTTACCTTTCTTGGGTATCAGCGACTTAAGCAACATAACCGCATTGTCATCACAGGCCCAGGCATGCATTTTGCGATAACTGTCTCTGCCCTTTTCGGTTAGCTTATCCCAGGGTTTCGGTTTGCTCAGCAATTCCGATACGGTGCCCTGCGACAAGCCCAATATGTATTTGGCAAACAGACGCTGACCGATATTATGCACCGACAGCAATTCGCGCACTCGCCGCGATATATGCAATGTGTCCAATGCCTGATTGGCATATTTGTCCATATTATAGCGTAGCATCTCCTGCAATTTGGCCTCCATGGGATCACCCTTGGGTATCAGGGATTCGCCCAAACGGCCGGCCATCGATGCACCTGGCGGCAACTGCAATTCCGAGTCGGCGAACCGATAATGCCCCCGACCATCCTGTCCGGCGGCGGCGGCAAATTGGAAAGGCAAAAATGATGGGGCCCCCAAGGCCGCTGCTGCAGCATGTTGCGCTGCCATTGCGGCAGCAGCAGCCGCTGCATTTGCATTTGGTGTTAGACTATTGTTGTTATCCTCGGCGGCAGCAGCGGCGGCGGCTGCCTGCAGCAGGGACTTGCTGCCATTGGCTATATTGGCTATGCTGGCGGCCAATTGGGCGGTGCTGCTGTTCGGTGTGCTGGTGGAGCTGGATGAATTCGAATCGAATTGATGGGCAGCGGCGGCGACAGCTGCAGCCTGATGCAACAGCTGAGCGGAATGGCCGTGATGGCCAACATGTCCGACATGTCCAACATGACCGACATGATGGGCCACCGAGAGGCCATGGTGATCGATGTTGTTGTTGCTTGTGCTGTTGCTGCTGTTGTTGTTGGTGGTGTTGCTGGTGGTGTTGCTGCTTGGCTGTGGTGTGGTGCTGTTGCTGGCTGGATTGCTGCTGTTGCTGTTCTGTTGGTGATGCTGATGGAGCTGCAGTTGATGATGCTGCTGCTGCTGCTGCTGCTGATGGTGAGGATGGTGGGGATGATGGGGATGTTGGTTACCGGCAGCATCTAGGCGAGAATTTGAGAAAGTTGAGTTAACCAATTGACTAAGCAATGCTGTGGACGAGGGTCCATGTTGTTGCTGTTGTTGTTGTTGTTGTTGTTGCTGCTGTAGCTGACTATGAAGAGGAGAAGTAGTAGAAGAAGAAGGTGGTGGTAGTGGTGGTGGTGGTGGTGGTGGTAGTGGTAGTTGGGGAGGTGGCAACTCCTGGCCCTGTTTCTGAATTGGTGCATTGACATTTTGATAAATTGTTGGCGTTTTGCTTCCATTTAAACAACTCAAAGCTGCCGAAGCAGCATTGGCAGTGACATTTGCGGATGCGGATGCTGATTCAAAGCCACGCCTCCAATAGCTATTAACCAGACGTTCTTCCAATGTGGCCGTTGGCGTTGATTGTTCTTGTCGTTGTTCTTTCACTGCATCATCATCATCATCGTTGTCGTCGTCATCATTATCATCATTATTATCAATATTGTCATTGTTATCGATAACACCGTTGTCGTTATCGTTATCGTTATCATTGGAGATCATTTCCTGTTTTGTTTCATTTTTGCTCGTTTCGACTTCAGATGCATCTTGCGGCATTTCTATAGGGAAAAACAACAACAACAAAATAACATTTGTTGTTTGTTTGCTGTGTTTGTTTCTATGTATTTTATTTTGTTTTTTGAGTATTTTTTAAAATATTTTTTTGTATATTTCAACAACATCCATGGAGAACAAAACGCCAAAAATTAATCAAAATTTTTTTGAATTTCTTTTCCATATTTTTCTTTTCTTTTTTTTTTTGTGCACTTTCCTTTTTGGTTTAAACATTCTTTTCTTTTCTTTTATTTCTTTTTATTTTTTGTCATTGCCAATTTATTGAAATGAAACAAAGAAGAAGACTAGAGTGGAGAGCATAGAGTGGAGAGTGGAGACTGGAGACTGGAGAGTCTGGTAAGGTGGTTTGGATGTTGGTTGGGTGTTTTTGGGTGGTTTGTTTGGTAATGGGTTTTAGTGTTGTTAATGTTTGTCTTAATGGTATTTCTTATGGCTGTTGGCATGATTGTTGACTTTTGATTCTTCAATGTTGACTGTTTTCTCTCTCTCGCTCTCTCACTCACTCTCTGCCTCTCTCTCTCTCTCTCTCTCACTCATTCTCTTCTCTGTAGGTGTGTGAGTGTTTGCTTTTCTTGTATCATCGATAAGCATGCAGAGTAAAACTCAAATATATATGTATATATGTACAGTGAAACCTCGATATAACGAACTTCGTTATAACGAAAAACCCAATATAACGAATTTTTTGTTAAGTCCCTTGAAAGGACTAAGGTTTTACATTTCAGTACCTATAGCGAATCAATAGATATAACGAATAATTTTGCGATCCCCCTCAGATTCGTTATATCGAGGTTTCACTGTATATAACAACAACAACGACAATGATAATAACAACAGCAACAACAACAACAACAACAATATGAATAAGATTTAACAAGAAGAATGGGGAAATAAAAGTTAATTCGTCTGTTCGGCCGCTGTTTGCCTTAGATGATGGCTCGAGCAGAGTCAGTCGGTCGGTCGGTTGGTCGCTTGGTCGATGGGGTGCCATAAAAATTGGCGCCTTCTTCTTCGAATGTGTCGGTGTCGGTGTCGGTGTCGGTGTCGGTGTCGAAGTCAAAGTCGGCGGCAGGCACAAGGAGAAGTAAATCATAAAATAATAATGATGATGACGATGATAATGATGAAAAGAGTCCCTTCACGATAGCAACCGGTCAAAAGTAAACCGAAGCAAATCAAACCATTTCAATTCAATTCACTTTCAATCAAACATTGCCAAAACCGGAAGTACAGTCCACACAAAACATAAAAGCAAACAACACAACGAACTGGGAGTGGGGTGGGGTGGAGGGGTGGACGGGGGGGTTGTTGTTTCACCACTTACCTTCGTTTGTGGCATTCACTGAATCAGATGCCACAGCGGCTGCAACAGCCACAGCGCCATTCTTAAGGGCGGCCAGTGCTTTGGTGCGTTCCAAAAGCAGAGCCTGGAATTTGTTTGGATCATTGGCGCAGGCAGCGGCTGCTGCTGCAATTGCCGATTGTGGACTGAGCACATTGAGATCCAGTGGACTGCTGCAAGGAGAATGCAATGAAATCGATCAAAATTTAGTCAACTGCAGAAGATCAAGTGTAGGGGGGAGGGGGGTGGGAACAAAATGGAAGTGGAACAAAAAAGTAGGACTATGATTACTTAATCGATGTTAGTATTTAGTATATAGAGTTAACTAAATTTAGGTTTTTACTACTACTCACTGCTGTTCCTTTTTGATTTTCAACTCATTGCCATTGTCTGAATTGGTCGAGGAGAGAGCCGCAGCAGTGGCATCGGCAGCAACATTAGCCATCTCAATGTCCTGATCATGCTCATCCTCATTCTCGTGCTCGTTCTCATCCTCATTTTGATCACGATGATGATGATGATGACGCTCATTATTATCATCATCGTCGTCGTCATCGTTGTCGTTGTCGTTGTCGTTGTCAATGTCGTCGTTGACCCGTTCGTCATCATTATCATCGGCATCGTCATTATCATCGATTACCATGCTGCTGCTGTCCGTTGGCGCTGCTTGCAGATGTTGTTGTTGTTGTTGTTGTTGATGTTGATGATGTGAATGTGAAAGATTGCTGGCTGCTGCTTCTGCTTCTTCTGGCAGGACTTCGCTGGTTGTTGCTGCTGTTGTTCTGGTTGTTGTTGTTGTCATTGCGGTTGCGTTTACATTATTGTTGTCACTGCTCTGACTATTATTGTTGTTGACAGCAGCTGCAGCGAGTGCTGTGGCCTCGGCCAAAGCCTCATTGATCTGTTGCTTATCGAGACGAACCTCCAAACGCATAATATGCTGACGTTTCACTTCCAAATGTTCCTCGAGCCGTTGGATTTGTACAAGATGAGTTTGTTCCAAGGCACGCAAACGTTGCAACTCATCCAAAAGTGCTTTAATCTGCAAAGGATAGAGAGAAAGAAAGAGAGAGAATATTGTGGTTAGTGAATGGAGTTTCATGGTTTTATGGCAAACGATCGATTTGCCATGTTTTCCCGAAAGTATTTTGCAAACTTATAACACAATTTTTTGTTTAATCAAATTAACAAAAACATCAGCAGGAACAACAATGTCGAAGTTGGTTGGCCCTGATTGCTAACGACGCTCTGACGCTAATGCTGAAGCTGAGATGCTGATGTGAAGAGTAGACAAGCAACAAAATTGCCGCCAGGTACAGTCACCACCCACCATCAACAACATCACGAGACCGAACACCGTTCGTTGCCGCCATTTTTGGGGAACTTTGTTTGTTTGATGAAAATATGATAATTGGCAAATTTGACAAGGGAATTTTTCTTAAGTGCGTTATATGTGTGTGTGTGTGTGTGTGTGTGTGTATGTGCGCGTTCCACAAGCTTCTTCACCCCACCAACAGTCACTTCTTTGAAAAGTTGCCAAGATAAAGTTTTTGCCAACGCCGTGTGGTATGCAACGAAATTTTTTAATGACAACCAGGTGGGTTGTGTGAATATGTGTGTGTGTGTGTGTGTGTGTGTGTGTTTGTGAGTGTATTTCTTATTATGTGATTAAAATTAATTTGATGGCGCGGTTTCTAATTGAAGCATGTGCGCTGTAATAAGGCAATCGACAAATATTTTGTACAGACTGTACCCAAACAAAAATGATTCAAAAATGATATTCGTTTTCGTTCAACTTGGAGTTTCGTTCAGTTCAATAAATTGCGCATAACAAACCGAAACTAATCAACATAATTCTAACTACAAATTTGCGTGTCATTGTGTTATTTGTGTCATAAACAATAATTTTTGTGTTTTTTGTTGATCATATGGGAACACAAACACACTCACACACACTCACACACACAGGAATGTGACAAAGTTTTGCCTATTTTATCAATAAAAAGCCATGTCCTATGGGGGGGCAGGGGAGAGTCACCTTGATTATGATTATTGGCCATAAACAATGGCATGGAATGCATTCCATTTCATTTCCCCCATATCCATAATTGGCATTAAAAACGCATAAACAACATGCAAAACAGTTTCGTCAGTTAATTCTATTATCAATCAAAGAGAAGAACCACGACGACGACGAGGACGAGGACGACGATGACGGCCGGGACAATGAGGACATGTGAAGGGTTAGTCCAAGTCAAGCATAAAAGGTAGACAAGCAGTCGCTATTCCGAGGGAGAAGTCTCACATGCGTGTTTGATTTTTCATTAGCATATAAGCAAGCAGCCCCAACTCGCCCCCCCACCCACTCACACACACACTCACACACACACACCCAAATACACACACGAAAAAAGTAAAGAAAAGACATGACAAGATGACGACGACGACGACGACGACGACGATGAGGACTCAAATTAATTGCATAAAAATCTTCTTTTTGGATGGGAGGGAGGTAACAAAAGGTGGGGTAGACAACATGGATGGTGGATGGTGGGACAGGTGGCTGGGGGAGTGGGTTGAGTTGGGTGGGGCCCGCTCTAATTGCCAACTCGATTCAAAGAAAATGTTAAAAAATTTGTTTTGTTAAATAAACGCAATTAGCGTACCTCCTTGGCAAAGACAAAGACATTGACAAAGACAACCCTATACGAAAAATGGGAATGGAAAGGGTTATCATGTGTGTGTGTGGGTGTGTGGGTGTGTGGGTGTATGTGTATGGGTACATTTTTGTGAAATTTGGCAACATTGCCGGAGATGAAAACTGTCATTTCGATTTGTAGAAATATTAAAACGATAAATCAAAAAAGCATTTTCAACCCTTGTCTTTGTATTTTTGTCTTTATACAAAGAACTTTGGCAAAATGTTGATTGAGTTTTTTTGGGTGAGAGGGAGAGAGAGAGAGAGAGAGAGGATTGGAGAAAGACACACTGTGGTTTTTCTATTTTCCAAAAAACTATTTAAACCAAGAAGGAATTATGAAAATTTATACAGAAACTGAGAGAAAGAGATAGAGAGAGAGACAGTTGGTTAATTGGTCAGGACGAAACGATTTGTAATTAACAAAATTGCCAACAATTGACACAGACACACAAATACACATAAACAAACGCACATATGTATAGATACATATACATATAACAATAACAAAAGGTTGAAACAACAACAACAATGAACGAATTTCTCCTAAGGCTAAGCAAAAGATGATGAAGACGAAGACGAAGAAGAAGAAGGAGCAGTAAGAAAAGCATAAAATGCCAAAAGGTATTAAGATCTGTGGGTGGTAATGGAGGCAAAATAAAAAGAAGGGTTTAATCAGCGCCCACACACACACACACACACACACACACATGCACACAAGCAATCTACAAATACAAATTAACAATAAGCAATCAAAGATACACACACAGACACACACACACAGACACAGACATACATGTGTGTAGGTCTTGGCACAAAAGGGTGCAGACTTTTTCCATAGCAGACTTTTAGGCCGTCAGCTGCCAATGCAAATGGGCAAAAGTAAAAACCCGTCAAAGGAATTAAAATTCATTCGGGCATAAAAATTTTTAAATATATATATACATATATATATATATGTATAGACAAAGAGAGATAGAACAAGTCAAAGAGTGATAAAGAGCAAGAGAGATAGAATGTTAGCTGGAGATGGCAATAATCAAAAGGGGTTACTTTTATAGCTTAGCAGCAAAAGGAGTTGTCAAGGGGGCGGAGGAGAGGATAGAAGGAAGGGGGGGGGCTGGTGTGGAGGTTAGTATTACCGGAGTGTGTTGTTAATTTTCAAAAAGCCAAAAGACAAATGAGTAAAGAGCAACAGCAGCAGCAGTTACAGGAGACGCAAACGTCGACGTCAACGTCAACGTTAACTGCGCCGTTCTACGTCTCCGTCTCCATCTCCGTCTCCATTCTCCGTCTCAATGTCGTCGACAGTTTTCTTTTTTTTTGTCATTGATTTTTGATTGTTTCAAGTGTTCAACATGGCAATGGTAGGTAGGAGTGTGGTGTGGAGTGGAGTGGAGTGGAGGAGTTTGCCGGGAGTCTGGAGTCTGCCAAGTGCACCCCAGAGCTTTGACGCCAAGGCGCGTATTGTTTGTATTGTTGTTGGTTGTTGCTCTTGCATTTTGCATCTGGCAATGCCCAAGTTGGCAATTTTAAACAAAAGATAACAGCGAAACCAGAAAGAGACAGCGACACAGCGAGAGAGAGGGAGCAAAGGAGAAGCGAACTAAAAGAGGTCACATATGTATGCTTAAAGTGGAATATAACTTAAAGTGTGAATACTTCCTAGTGAGTGTGTGAGTGTGTGTGTGTGTGTGTGATGTGTGTAAATATAGTAATAAACTAATCTAGAAGCCAAACTGGAAACGATTTGATTATTTAAAGACTCAACATTTGTTAAAGAAGGCGAAAAATCGGATAATTTTCGAGTATTTTTCATTATTTGTCAATTGCTTGAGGGACCCAGGTGAGTCAAGCAACAGAGAGACGACGACGACGAGGGGGACGGAGGACGAAAAAAGAGGTAAATGAGTTGCGTTTGGATTGAATTGGATGGAATTGGGGGCAATTTACAACAATTCAAAGGCATAAATCAAACATTTTGCAAGTTGAAGTTGGCACGAAATGCGGCCATCCCCCCCAAACCCCATACCCCCCGGACAACAACCTTAGGCGCTCCTGCCAATCCACTCTCAATCTATCTCTCTCTCTCTCTCTCTCTTTGTATGTCCTGTTTAAGTGAGACTGATTCTCCAGTTGAGACTTTCAGTTGGCGCGAATCCTTTCCACGTTCTCTGTTCGTTTGTCAGTTATTCAGTCAGTCATTCCTTCATTTATTTACGCACACACGCACATGGGGCTAGCGTAAGTGTGAGTGAGCGAGAACGAGATAGTGTGCTTCAGTTTACAGTTATTGAATTGATTTGGCAACCAATGGTAAGGATAAAACATTGCCCCAATTCCACCCATTCCAATCAAAAGTCTCGTGTTCCTCGTCTTTTGTGCGTTGCCGTCGCGTCTTCTTCTGCTTCTGCTTCTTGTTCTTGCTGTTGCTGTTGTTGCTATTTTTTGGATTATAAAGTTTTGTAATTAAAATTTGACAGCTTTACAATTCCCAGGCAGTTCAGTTCAGTTCGGTTCCCGCCCACCCGTCGCTCCTCCTCCTCCTCCTCCTCAATCCACACACACATTGATGCCTCGCATTTATCCCTTTCCCTTGTGTATTGTACAATTTTCGATTTATGTTTCGATTTTATTATTGTCTACAATTTTGTGCGTACTTTTAACCCTTTTTTCTTGTCATCGCTGTTTGCTGGGTAAGGGGAAAGGGGGAAGGGCCCCTGGTGGAGTTATGTTAATGCTAGTTGAATCAAAGTGCTTTCCTTTAGCCACTCAGCTTACTCTAACTTGTATGCAAAAGATCTAGAACTATATATATTTTTCGTCGATTAAGAACGTTGGAAATGGAACAGAATTGAATCATTTTAATGCTTTATCTAATAATAGGTTTGGGGCATAATAAAGGGTATAACAAAAATCGTTGAAATCCATGGATTTCACTTTTATTATTTATATACATACAATTCCTTTTTTTTGGGTTTGGTTGGGTTTGTTTGTTTCATTTCTCTGTTTCTAATTCGTTAAACTTTTGCTTAATAATTGTCTGTCTGCCTTCTCCCACTTGTATGTTAACCAACTTGACTTTTATTCATATTTTCCCCCCCAAAAAAAAAAATATATATATATACATATAGATTCTCTCTCATTCTCTAGCCAAATTTTTAGATGACGACCCAAAATGTGGGCACAATATGAAGCCCAGTCACATGTCTAATCCTTTTGCTTATTGATATGATATCTACATAGGCAACAAACATGAAAAAGACAGCCAGGGAGACTGAGACTGAGGGAGACAGAGAGGAGAGTACAAAAAATATGAAAGGACAAAAAAACAAAAATAAAAAAAGGATTTTTATTTTATACAAAAATATGGTCAACTTGTGTGGGTTGGAGGCGGTTGATGGAGTGGAATGGGCTTGAGAGATTTTGGGTGTGAGTTGGCTTGGCTTTGGCTTTGGCTTTTTTGGCTTTCATAATCAAAAAACGTTAAAATCATAGTCTAGACAATAATTTATGAGAACACACGGGGCTGCTGCTCTTCTGACCGGTTATTTGGACTTGTCTCTGTGTTTTTTTTTTGTCTCTCACTCTCTCTCGATGTGCCCCGCCCGCATAGTCAGTGGTTTTTTGGAGGGCGACGGCGGCAGACATCCTCAATCCCACGCAATGCCAATCAACAGCATCTCTAGCAAACAGTCGTAAGGAGAGCAACAGAGCAGTTTGGGACGGAACAGAACGGAACGGGACGGGACGGGACGTTTTGAGAGCTCGTCCTCGTTTCTGTCATTGTTGTTGTTGTTGTTGGTTATACTCGTCGTATATATAAAAATATGAACGGATGTCGGGGGCAATGGATGCCAAAAATAAAAAAAAAAAAAACGCAGTAGAAGAACAAGGATGGTTAAAAGAAGTGGAGGGCAATGGAAGAAAAAATGACTACCACAACACCTTAATATCCACATCCACAACCCTTTTCTTTACCCCTCTGCCCCCCACACCTCCCTCCAGTGTCTATTATTAAGGACTTTTTGAGGGCAGTCAGGCGTAGCAACTCGAATACGTAGCCAAAGCCGAGTCCAACTCATTCCCGCTTCAGTTTTGAGCTCATGTGGTTTATATTTGTCGACGCTCGATGTCGTTGGCATTTTCTAATGGTTTCAACTTCCTTCCTATTGTAGTTGTCCTTTTTTACGCTTTCTCTCAATCTCTCTCTCTCTCTCTCTCTCTCTCTCTCTATCTCTCTCTGTGTTGTCTCTTTATTTTTTATTTGTTGAATTTTGGAGTGAAATATGAAAAGCTACTTATACATTGTCATTGGGTTGAGTCGTCGGGTTCTGGTCTGGGTTTTTGGGGTTAAGCGGTATTGCAAATATTGCAAAGTCCTTTTGGGACTCCTCTAGAAATGCAGCAAATCGATGGAATAGTGGAATGGAATGGAACGGAATGGAATGGTCGAATTGATGGGGCTACTGTACTCTAATTTGATTTCAAGCGTCAGCGTCAACTTCTAATTGAATTTGGCCTCATCTCGTCATCGTCAGGAGTCTCTATCTTGCTGTCGTCGTCGTTGACGTCGTTGTCTGTGCATCGATTAACTCAACTCAACTTGACTCATCCCCTCCCCCCCACCACTGCAGCAATGTCATACCGCCCTCTCTCTCTCATCTTCATTTGAATGACAATTTCATTTCTATTAATGACAAACGTAATGCTGCATTAAAAAAGGCATCAGTAGATGGAGTAGAAACTGGATTTCAAGCTGGAGGTGGACAACTAAAAAAAAAGAAAGAAGGAAAGAAGGAAACCCCAGCTATAAAGAGGAGAGGGAAGAAAAAATTATAGCTCAAGCTTATTTTAATTGCCCCGGCTGGTTGGATTTGAATTTGAAGATGAGTTTGGCGGTGGAATACAGTGGTTGAGATTTGCCAATAACTGGAAATTCATCCGATCAAAACATATGACTAAAAAGGACTTTTCTCTCATTGCTTCTAAACTATTAATCTTCTCTGTAAATGCTAAAAAATGGGATAGTTTTTTAGTCTCTACATGTCCTTGGTGACAAATACATATTGCCCACCGTGACTTGCCCTTCCCCTCTCTGTACATCTCTCTCTCTGTCGACCCACGGCAATTATTTTGACGATGCGTAATTTGCGTTGCGGATGATGGAGATGAGTAGATGATGATGATGAGATGATGATGATTTTGGGGCTAAAAAGATGTCGCGGTTCTTCTTCTACATTTCCTTCTGTTCAAAAATTGAAACGACGAAGAGCATCGTGGCAAACTAATTAAAGTCAAGGCGGCGGCGGCGGAGAAGGCCCCAAAATGAACGATTTTTATGCTTAGCCTTTTTTAATTGTTCAATTGGAATTGTTTTGGCCAGTCGAGGGGAATTTGGTATTGGTAAAAGACCTGCGTTTGATGGCCAAAACTGTTAAATGCATGAAGGCGTTAATAATGATTGCTTCTCTTCTCTTATTTTGGGCCCAAATGAAATTGGTTTTGTGCCATCGTTTACCATCCTTCAACTCAATTTGATGGTAAATTAATAAATGCAATTTGATTTATTGACAGCCACCAAAGACGTTAGTCGTGAGGGGAAGAAAATCATCTTTGAGATGAGCAAAAGTGTTGGAAAATTTGTTGTATGTATGTAAATTTTCTCAGTTTCATTGGACAGGCGGCTGCTAATTGAAATGTTAAATTTCCGTTCATGCTTGTAATTGACTTGATAGTACGAGAGAGAGAGAGAGAGTACGAGAGAGACAGAGATAGCAACAAATGGAATAGATGCTTGGATGCCAAAATCGAAATTGACAATTTTACATGCCCAAGCAGAGACACACACAGACATACACACACACACACACAGAGAGAGTAGATGTATGTGTAATTGATGGCCAGCAAGTTTTGGCCAAGTCTAAGAGATTTTTCATTTTCATTTTCACTCTCACCCACCCAAGGCAAAATGTTAGATTTCTTGCCCATAAATCAGGCGTACAAATTCGATTGCAGTTTTTGCTTGTCACAATTTTAATGGCCTTTAATTAGACATAGGGATAATTTTTTATTTGGTGTGTTTGTGTGTTGCAATTTATGAAGTGGCAAATGGTTTTTTAAGCAGCTAATGAATGGTCTAAGGCCTAGAGTGGAGACTGCCAACTTGTTGTAACATTTGTTGCCCTGTCATGATCGTAGCTAAATGATATATAGATAGATGGATGGATGGATGGATGTCTGTGTATATAAATGTTAAATAAAATGCTTGTACTTACACCTGAGAGTTTTTCAAGCCAGGTGATGGCATCGGATGGAATGCTTACCTGCAAGAATACAGAACAGAACAGAGAAGAGAAATTGTGAGGGCAACAACATACATAATAACAATATAATCATAATTCATAAGTGAAAGTTATCTAACAATCCATGAAGAGAGTAGAGAGTTTTGTCGTCAACAATTTCTAAATTCAAACAATTGAATTGACATGGAAAAATCAAAAGCAAATTGCATGGAACTGAACTGAACTGAACTAGCAAGCATCATCATCACGATGATTCTGATCATCATCATGATGATGATGATGATGATGGCAACTAGTACACGAAAATAAGGAAATAATCAATTTAAAAAAATCAAAATCGCAAACAAAACTATACTAAGTAATAGTAATAATAATAATAATACTTGTCAGGCAATCAACAATCAGTCAATGTGCCCAGGCCCAGACACAAATACAACACTAAATCAGGGGGTGAGAGTGAGAAAGAATGAGAGGAAGAGAGTGAGATAGTCAGTGACTATGTGTGTGTGTGTGTGTATAGATGGAAAGCCCACTCAGTCATTTGGTCGTTGTTCATTCAGTCAGCTTGATCAGAATCCATATGCGATAAATAAATTGAATTTTATCCGCAATTGGCGGATCGTGTCTGTGTATATGCCCATACCGACACACACACACACACACACACTCATCTACATATGTATGTATATGAGTCTTTACGATAATGACTGTTTTAATACCCTAACATAAATTTGCAGTCTTTGAAAGAGTGTATTCAGTAAGCCAGACAACTTCTTTTTGAAGATTTCAAACTATTCGAGAACTTTCTCTTCAATTTTTCAAACAACTTCAGCTAAAACTAGTTGAGAATTACAACTAAATGTGAATCATAAATATATGAATATATAATGAATATATTATGAATATATTATGAATATATAATGAATATAAAAAGAAACAAGTAATGAATATATAATGAATATAAAAAGAAACAAGTAATGAATATATAATGAATATTACTTGTTTCTTTCGTCTTTTAAACGTTTTTTATGATTCACATTTAGTTGTAATTCTCAAATAGTTTTAGCTAAAGGCATATTGCTCATCTTAAGATTAGGTTGAGCCGCCTAAACTTTGAGGACTTGTAAAACTCTTAGTAATTAGATTCCACATGACATTCTTATAGATATTTTCACTATTTTTAGAACTTAATTATCTCTAAATTCTCAAGTTTTGAATTAAAAATTGAGTAAAGGTTGGAAAAGGTTGAGATCCTAAAAGGGAATGCTTATTTGTGGGCCAATTTTACAGGGTAACATCAAGTGCGTTGCCTTGTCTTAGTTTACCGAATTTTGATTTGTTGTTATTGCTCTGTGGTTGTTGCATTTGTTGTTGTTGTTGTTGTTGTTCTTGTTTTATTTTTTTTGTTTGTTCGTTTATTCTGTGTGTGTGTGTGTGTGTGTGTTCAGTTTAATCAGCAACGACAATAACGACGACCGGCAACAACTTAAATCGTTGTTGCCTGGGCAATGCCTAAACTAAGCTCAATGTCTCCAACAATAATAATACAAAATGTTGATTGATTTGAATTGAATAATTGCAATTTCTCTGTATTTTGTATTTGTTTATTGTTGTTGTTGTGGACTCAAACAGAAAACAAAAAGGAACAAAAAAGAAAGTTAAAAAAGAAAAACACTTGACCCCAAAAAAAAAATTGAGGCATTTTGGTAATAAGTTTATAAATTCTGCTAACTCTCTCGCTCTCTTTCTCTTTCTCTCTCTCTCTCTTTCTCTATCTCTATCTATCTCTCTCTATCTCTTTCTCTGCTTCTGTTTCACTTGTTCGTATATCTTACCCTTTTCATAATATATACTCAAGTTTTGTCTTTAAAATATTCTTGCTTAACTTTTTGACTTTCGATTGGAAAAAATCATACTAAAATGACATGGAAAAATGTAAATCAAAAATATATATTTGGTTTTTTTTGGCTTCTCGGTTTTGCGATTAATTCAATTGAATGAATATAAATCTAATTAATTATATTTCGCCTTGAGTTTCTAATCTAATATAGAAAGAAAGAAATAATAAACGCAAATGACAAAATTTTGTATTATTGATCTTGGCTTCTCTCTCTCTCTCTGTCTCTCTCTCTCTCACTATCTATCTCTCATTCTCTTTAATTGTTGATTCTCGAATCGATTGATTACTTAAAAAATATAATGTTTAAACAGTTGCCAAAACAAATTCAGCTCAGTTAAAAATTCTTGAGTTTAATTTTAGATCAACTTGCGTTAGAATTTTTGATGGATTTTCCGTTTGATTTTCAGCTTATTTTAAAAATAAATTTCTTTATTTGTTGAGCGTGTTTACAAATATTTGAACTTGTCAATGAATGGTTCAAATATACAATATATATATATAGAATATATCTCATTTCGGAGGCCTCCAAAAAACTCTGTTATATGGGGTTTTGCCTCTGACGTATGGGCAAAATATGGCAAATATCATTTCAAGGTAATTGAGAAAGAGAGACTCACAAAGAGAGAGAGAGACAGGAGGAGGAGGAGAGAAAGAGCCTCAATTTTAATTAGTTAAAAGACCATCCGTCAACACAAATGACACCACAAAGATAGATCATCATCATCATCATCATCATCATGATGATTGAATGGATTCCCAAATTGTTTTTCTTTTCTCAATCTTCGATCTCTCAGAGGGCAGTCACGCGATGATAAGCTCAAAAATCGAATTTGTGCATGAAATAATTATAATTATTGTTTTTCGTTTTTGATTATGATTATCTATCTACATATTTTTTGTGTTTTGGACAGACACTTTATGCTGGCTGCTGGACAATGGGGGAGAGAGAAGTGAAAAAATATGCGGGGCAATTTTTATTTTTTTCTATCTTATCGTTTTGCCAAATGACAACTAAAATCACTCGACCTTAAGTTACCTTCTAAACAAGTTCTAAATTCTAATGAAAAGCTTGAAAACTCATTAAATTTGGCTTTCAATTGAATTACTTTACTTACTTTATAAAAAATTGGGAATAATGCTTTATAATTATATAAGTAGTTAGGTATTACCATCAAGAATTTGAAGGGGCTAACAAAATGATAACCATTTACAATTTATCTAAAGAAATTCCTTTGCAAAAAAAAAAAAAACGCTCAAATGGCTATCATTAGGCACGCATTTCCGCATAGTTTGTGGTAAAAACACACAAACACACACACACACACACACAACAAAACAAAAAAGGTTCCCAACGAAATGTTATATATTATTTGGAATATATATATATATATATATTGTATATATATATTTACAGAAACAAGTGTTAAAATCAACAAACTAACCGCAAAAGCCATAAAAAAGGCAGCAAATTGATTTCATATTTCGCGTTTCATTTTTAATAGTTTATAAAAAACAAAAAAAAAAAAAACAAAATATATATATATATATATATATATATATATATGTATATACATATATATGAAATTCAATAAAGAGTTTGGTGTGTGTGTGTGTGTGTGTTTTGTCGGTTTCCCACTTCTTTGTCGATTGATAACGAACAAATTATTAAAATGCTTTAATCACAGTTTTTGCGGTTCTATACACATTTTGTTTTTTCTTGTTTTTGTTGTTGTGCTTTAGTTTAGTTTGTGTTGTTGTTGTTTTTTGTTTGTTTTAGAAACCAACTAAACATAAAACGTGTTATTATGCCATTGAAATAATAATATAATATCTACATAAATGCCAAACTAAATTAACTAACAATAAGATGTGTATTGAGATTCAAGAAGTAATGAAAATTGTTAAGCGGAAGTACTTTTGGCTTTCTCTCACTATCTCTCACTATCTCTCTCTCTCTCTCTCTCTCACTCTCTCTTGTTTGTTGTGCCAATAATTTGTTCTTTTGTTTTGGTTTTCCTGCTTTATTTTTAAACACTTCGAAATGCACTTTCTGCGAAAACTAAGAAAAACTAAGAAACTGCAAAAAAATAAACAAAATAACCGAAGACGAAGGAGCCGCCGCAGACGCACACAGAAGTAGTCAGTGATGATGGTTCACGGATTGGGCCTTTTGGTGGGTGGCAAGGGGGTGGAGGGGGGTAACTCAACTCAACTCTAACAACAAACAACTGTTGCAATTCCATTTAACACAAAATTGCAGTAGTTGTTGCTGCTGTTGTTGCTGTTGTTTTTTCTTCGCCTGTCGATCATCTTTCGCATTTTGCCATCCGAAAAGCAAATATTGTCGCATATTTATGAGAACATGTGTAAAATATAAATCTGAATGATATTTTCTTGTTGTTTTGATACCCTGCTATCCAATTGACAAGTGGAGTATATATGGTGAACCATTTGCTATGAAAATTTTGATGAATTCTGATACAATTGATATGGAGAAATAGTTAAATTCTAAATGCCAATTCCAAAATTCTGATAATTTTAATCACAAAGTTAGCAAATTCATCAGTTCGAATAGTTGGGAGAGAATTTTCTGGTTTTTGGTAGTTTTTGTTGGTTGCATATAAGTGATTTAGTTGTCAGACGAGTGCATTTATCACAGCAGCTGTGTATAAGGGTAAGGGGATGGGAGGGTGTGGATGTGGGGGGGCGCCAGTAATCAAACTAATGAGCTTGGCCCACCAGCAGGCATGGTCCATAAGGAGAAGGAGGCCCAGTCTGGGCAAAGGCAAAAATAGCTTTTAATGGATTTCAAAAACAAAAAAAAACAAGAGAGAGAGAGGGCAAAGTGAGAGAGTGAGAAAGAAAGATGGCTAAAAGAAAATATGCAACGGCAACTGGTGACATTCAGCGAAAAGCTGAGTGGCAAGTGGGCGAAAGAGAAAGAGAGAGGGAGGCTGGAGGTGGAGGCGATTCCAAGTGAAGTGATAAAACATTAAAAAACACACAGAAAACGCAAAGAAAAGAAATTCAACGAGTTGCCAAGGCTTAGACATTTCACACGTGCAGCAGGTTGCACGGTCTGTGGGAGGTGGAGTGGGGGGCATGCAACACACCTCTGCCAAAAGAAAGAGAGAGAGAGAGAATCGACTTGGTTTTTAAGGGTTGTCTGCTAATGGAAATGATGCACAAAGATGGCTCTGCATGTGAAAGATGTTGCACTTAATGGCAAATGATAATGATTGATGCACACAACACACACACACCCCCCATTAGGGAGCTACGGGGGAGGGGTGGGGCGGGGACGGGGGCTGAGGCGATAAGCAATCATTCAATGCGGTAAAAGCACAATAAGAAAACCTCAAAGAAAGAGTGAGAAGGCTTTTGCATTAGAGAAATTAGAAAGAAATCCTTCTAAGGGTCCTCTTAGAAGTCTAAGGAAAAGCCTTATTTAAGTTAAGCCAAAAGGAGTTTTAAAGTCCTGTCCAACCAACCAAACAATATGGCCAATCAAGTGGTCCCCCTCCCCAACCCCTTCAACCTTCTGTCGACGAGTATAAATGAAACATAGGAAAATGTCTATGCAAACAGAAACCAAAACAAATTGTAGGCGTAAAAATTGTCTTGTCAATATTTTAATGATATCACTTTACACCCCAAAACCAATCTGCCACACCCCCCCGCCGCCCAACGGTCTCGACAACCCCAACTAAAACTCCCAAAGTGTTTTGCAAAGTTTCGTTTTAACTTTTCCTTTTTTTTTTGCTTTCCTTTTTCTCTCTGTTGTCTTCGGGCGCGTGTAAAAAAAAAGTCAAAAGTCCTTTTTTTACCCTGTTTTTTTCTTTGCTTGGGGGACGCTCATTTGTTTGCCTTTCTGTGTTTGGCTAGAAAATTACAAGAAAAGTGCGCTACAGCGAAAAAAAAACCAAGCGAAAAAAAAGATGGAAAGCAAGAAAAGTGTGTGTGTGGGAGGGAGGGGAGGGGATGGAAAATGGCAAGGGGTTTGTTTATTTGTGCAAGTGTTTTCTCAATTGTGCGTGTGGACAGGCGGTGGGAGAGGGGGAAGGGGGTGTGGGGGAGTGGTTGGCCAATAGGCGGAACAGACGCACGGACGGGACGGCCCTGGACATTGTTGATGGCGTCTGCGGTTGGAATTTCTCTTTCGGTCTTTCGCATTTTTCGTCCTTTTTTTTTTTTTGTTCTTTGGTCTAATCTTAACGGTTTTACATTTCATTGCGCTGGGCAATTTGAAGTGTAGCAGGGGGTGGGGGGGGGGGGGGGGGACAAGGTGGCAAGGGGGCACGGGTTGAGGGCTGGCTTACAGTTTATTAAATTACCAAAGTTAAACAGTTTCCTATAGAGAGAACATTTTTGTGTTGTTGTTTTTGTTGCTTTTTGGTGACTTACCTCTTTGTCTTTGGCAGCTAATAAAACAGCTGGCTGATTGTTGTTGTTGTTGTTGCTGCTGCTATTACTGTTGCTGTTGCGCTTCTTGTTGCGCTTCTCATTGCTGTTGCTGTTGCTGTTGTTGTTATTGTTATTTGTGTTTGTATTATTATTGGTACAGTCATCGTCGTCAGCTGTTAAGCTAACACCATGTTGTTGTTGTTGTTGTTGTTGCTGTTGCTGTTCATTATCACGCTGTGGTGCAACATTGTTGCCGATGTTGCTGTTGCTGCTGCTGCTACTGCTCTTGTTCCGTCGACTACTACTATTATTGCTATCATTATTATGATTATTGCTAACATTTAAACTAGCTTCCACATGATCATTATCATCATTATCATCATCCTCATCCTCATCGGCATCATCATTGTGCTCATCTGGTGCTGTTGCATTGGCATCCAAAATGCCATCGGCAACATCTTTGCTAGCAGCAACATTGCCCTCAGCAACATCTGTGGCATTGGCAACATTCAGTTCAGTTCTTGCCAGCTCTTGTTTCGTTGGTGTTTGTGTTGTTGTTGGTGGTAGATCCAATTCCATATCATCCGCATTTGATTGCATTGAAGCATTCTCCTCCTCCTCCTCCTCATCGTCATCAGCATCATCATCATCGTCTTCAGCATCATCTTCATTATTATTATTATTATTATTGTGGGTGTTGCTGCTGTTGTGTGAAGTTTTTGTTTCTCCACCAATCGATCGTGCATCATCTGTTGCTGATGTTGCTGTTGCTGTTGCTGGTGCTGTTGCTGATGATGTTGTTGTTGTTGTTGCTGCTGTTGTTGTTGCTGTTGGTGTAATGCTAGATACACCAGCTGCTGCTGTTGTGGCATCCGCTGCCGGTGAATGTAACGGCGATTGCTGTTGCTGTTGGACAGCCGCCGCCGCTGCTGCTGCTGCTGCGGCAGCCGCTGCCGCTTCCATCATCATTTGTTGGGCGTGATTGAAAAACAACTTTGGATTTAGACAAGCACCGCCGCCACCCGCTGCCACTGCCGCCGCCGCCGCACCGTTCTGTAGAGTGCTCTGCAACTGTTGCTGCTGCTCGGCGCTCAGCAACGGCGGCGATGGCGATGGTGTGTTGGTATTGGCCAGCAGATTGCCGCCGTTCTGTTGTTGCAGCGTTATGGCCGCTGCAACAATTGAATCGCTAATATTGATTTGATCCTCCTCAAGGGGAATGCCGCCTGCTCCGCTGCCGGCTGCTGCTGTTGTTTCGATATTTGTGTTGCTGCTAGTAATTAAATTGCTGCTATCGTTATTGCTGCTGCTGTTGTCGCTGTTGCTGCCGGGTGTATTTGTGGATAGTTGCTCTTTGAGTGTGTTCACTTCCTTCTCGGCTAGAGTAGCGCGCTGCAAATAAAAAGAAGAAAAATGTAAATTTAATTTCGATATTTTTTGTGCCCCCCCCCCCCCCCCCCAAAAACACTTTCTTCTGTCAGACGCATATGTTGAGAATACTTAGAAGGAGGAGGGAGGATGAGGGAGAAGGATGGCCCAAAACGAAACGAAACGAAAAGTTTGTCCCTCACAACTATCGACCCTCATTAATTTTACTTTTAAAGTCATTACGGGTTAAATTTAGCCAAATTAATACGTTGCAAAAACTTTTGCTCTGCAGACAGGGGCTTAAAAAACCAGAAAACGCCCCTTATGCCAAAAGACCACATACACACCCACCACCTCCTCCACCTCGTCCACCTCATCCACCGCACCACAGTCCTTAGCAAACCACCCGCAAAGCTCTAACTCTTTATATATATATATATATATATATATAAATTTTATAGTTTATCGCTTGGTTATCGATAAGTTTAGCCTGCACAATTTGCTGCTTTTGACCTTAGACAGAGAGAGAGAGGGGAGAGGAGAGAAGTGGTTGGGGAGTGTGCTACTTAGTCCCCAGACTTTACACTACTTCCGAATCAAATGCCAAATGAGAAATTAAAACAACAAAACGACAAACAACTACAGCAACAGCAAAAGCAACAGCAATAAAAAAAAAAAACGTAACCCAAAGGAAAAAAGGTTACAAAAATATGCGGTGCAAACTTTTTTGGCAAATTAGTCTGGAAACCCAATCCAGATGCCTTTGGGCTCACAGGGCCGACAGCCCAAAAACCCAACTTAAGTAAAGGCCCAAGCCAAGGCAAAGGCAAAGGCAAAGGCAATGCAAAGCAATGGCAATGACTTTTACGGCTCTTTGGCTTCGATTTTCTGTTGATTTGCTTGCTTTTTGTGGGGTTTTTGTGCAATTTTATTTGTATAAATACCGGAAGCTCTCCCTCTCTCCCACTCTCTCTCTCTCTCTGAAGAGGCAGGGGTGTGGGGAACGGGAGATGGTGGGTGGGTTGGTATTTTTTGGGGCGTTGCAGGCAATAAAGAACTTTGGAAATTAGTCGATGGGCTAAAAAAAAGTAACAACAAGTAAAAGAAAATATCGAGTTTTGAGCTTTGCAGTTCTTAGGCAAGTTTTTCTTTACCATATCGATGAGACGACGGCGACGGCGACGACGACGACGACGCCATCGTCGACAAAAGTTAAGCAGGAAGTCGTTATAGAGAAGGGTTATACAGGAATGTTATAGACAGCCAGCAACAGGGAGAGACAGAGGAGGAGGAAGGAGAGGGAGACGGAGAGGGAGATAGTGCAATCTGGATGGCTGGCTAGTTGTTGGGCAATGTCTGGAGGTTTTTGGTTTAGATTTCTAATCGGTATCATACTAGATAAAAGTGCAATAAAAAATTACACAAATTCTTACATTCAAGTCGTCACATGGAATACTCTATCTGAAATTGAGTTGAGAATTATCCATTTTACTTCATATTGAAATGATTATTCAGATCAGTATACATAAGTCCATCACATCTTTGTACTCCTTTCTGGGGGGGGGGGGGGGAGGTGAAGGGTTTTTCTTTATTCTGTTCTGTTTAACGTTTATCTTTTGTTATTCTTTTCGTTACTCTTCTTTTATTTTTTTGTCGATGGATGGATGAATGACCCTTCGGGCATATTTGTCAACATCATCAAGCGCCACAACAGTCAGGCAACCTTCCCCATTCCCCCAACCAACTACCACAACATCCTCCAACCTCCTCCCGTCCTCCCCTCCCTCCCACCATCTAAACCAAACAGTGACTCTCATTCATTGCATAGATATATATTTATGATATTTAAAAGCTCTTAAGTACAAACAACAGACAAGGAACGACGACGACGACGACGACGGCGACGAGGCAAACCACTTTTTGGTGGAAAGGAAGCTGCAGTTTTGTCCTTCCTTGAAAATGACGGGAGGAAAGTCGGACGTGGGGGAGGACTTAAAATGCCAGACGGACAGGACGGAAAGAACGCCGAGGATGTGGGTTGGGTGTATGACGTTTGGGAGCGGGTTCGAGGAGGAGTTGCCATACCATGAGCTGCTTAAGCTTGAAAATTGTTTTCATAATGCTCCAGTCATTGGTTTGATGACGATGACGATGACGATGATGATGATACTTTTTGTGCCTTGTGTTTTTTGTTTTTGACTTTTTGCTGGAAAATCGATCAGCAACAACCGAACAACCGAAATGCGAGAATTGAAACGCAAAAGAGATACCATAGAGCGAGAGGTGAGAGGTGAGAGGTAAGAGAGAAAAGGTAGATAGGGAAAAACTGCGGGTTCTGGCGGCTTCTTGAAATGCAATCCCCGTGAGAGTTGCGACACTTGTTGTCCAGTAACCCCCAACTTTCCGCACCCCCCTTGAGAAACTAGTGGAGAAGTCTGGCACACACACACACACACACACACGCAGGGAGTTTCTTTTTTTCTTTTTTTTTTTGGCAAATCAATTAAATGTGAGCAATCCAAGTTGAGGAAGCATTTGGTGGAGGTGGGCGGCGGGGGGGGGAGGGATCTGTGAGAGTTGTGAGTCCTTTTTTTGTGGCCCAGTTCGACCGGCTTAGCAGCAGTTGCCAACCAAATGAGTTAATTAACTAAAATGCGGGCGGCTTTGCCTTCAATTTTCATTTTTGTGTGTTGTTTTTTTTGCCCACTTCAATGGGCTGGTCGTGTGTGTGTGTGTATGTGTGTGTGGTCAGCTTATGGGCAGAAAAGGCTTTAGTATTGAGCACCCTTTCAGCGTTATTTTTTTTTTTTCTCCATATAGTAATTCTGGTTTTTTTTTTTCGTTTTGGGTTTCATTTAATATTTTTGTGTGCCACTTCAAAGGAGCTAACCGAAAAAAAAAACCAAACCAAAAAAAACGTGTAGAGGAGGCCGCGCCAAAAATGTTAAGTGAAATGTTAACAGCGGGGCCAATGTTCTCGGCTGTTAACATTTCTATTAGCCAAAAACGAGTCTATCTATGGAGGGGGGGGAGAGAGGGAAGAGCAAAGGTGGTTAGCCTTTTAACTTTAGGAGTTTTTTTCCTATGAGTTTGGAGTTATATGTGAATAGAATTTCATCATGAGATGATAATGAAACCATTGACTTGTGGAGAAGATTGATTCTTTGTGAAACTCATCTGAGGGAGAGAAAGAGAGAGAGAGTGAGAGAGAGAGAGTCGCTCTAGTCATTCATGTAACTGCTGCGCCTAAAGTCAGGCAACAGTTTTTTTACTTTTACTGTCTGTGTGTGTTTGTTGCCCGCTCCCCGTGGCCTTGTCCTTTGTCCTTTGTCCCAAGTGCCAAAGAGTTGGGGGAGGCATTGGTTGCCCTAAAGCTAACTAAATGTCAACCAAGAGATGGAAAAGAAACCGCCCCTAAATCAAAGGCAAATGTACTGTTCCCACTCATGAGATGGCATTGATTTGCTTTGATTTATTGTATTCATCGTTGTTGGCGGCGCGCCGCAACCATCACACAATGCAACCCAAGCTCAATGTTGCCCCTTCATCTCAATCCTTTCCACCCTCAACAACAACACTCGAGAGCCTGAACTTGAAGCACAATTCATAACGTTGCTTTCGTACTAATTACAAAAAGTGCTCCTGCTACACACACACACACACACACACACAAAGGGAGTTTCTCGCTAAGAATCTGCCTTCCTCTGCCTCTCCTTATCCTCTGAGCGCCTTCTGACAGCTGCTGCTGCTGCTGCCATGCGACAAACGTTCGACTCACTTGAGAAAACAGCTTGAGACAATGCAACAAACAAGAAAAAAAAGAACCCACCAGAAATATGAAAAACTCGTGGTAAGAATCTTTTTTGACATGTGCCGAGCACACGAGCCACAAGAGCTGCCTGAAGATTTGCAACAAAAAAAACAAAAAGGGGTCGATTTTAGGTATTGTTACTGGCTGACTGACTGGCATGCGAATAGTAGTTGCTACAATTGTTTGTTGAGTGTGTCTGTGTGTGTGTGTGTGTGTGTGGCAAATGCAAAAGCAAGTAAGTATAGGTAACAGATCAGATGCCAAAAGTCCCTCAAAATTTCAGTTTTGAGGGTTTTTGCACTCAATTAAATGTGATTTGTTTTACTTTAAGCTAGAGGAAAAAACCGAAACTATAGTGGAATGCCTAATGAATGAATGAATGAATGAATAAATGCATGGGTACATTTGACTCTCTCCCTCTCTCCCACGCTCTCTTTCTCTCTCCCTCTCGCTCTCTCCCCCTTTGAGGCTGCAGCAGTTTTGGCAACACATTCACATGCCATCAGAAAAGTAACCCGGTGAAACAGCATTTAAGCTGCTCAACCAGCTATCCATTAATTTGCCAACGCTTTTAGCTAGCCGAAAAAATCTCATACCCGTGCCACGCCCATAAATCCCTTGCCCTTCTCTTTCGTCCCGTATTTGCTGCGTTTCTCATTTTTTTTGTTTTATTTCTCCTCTTTTTGGAGCATGCCTTTGCATTTGCTTTACAATTTCAAACATCATTAGCAACGCACACATACACAACACACACACACACACACACAGAGAGGGGAGGGGAGGGGAGGGCCAGTTTAAACACACACACACGCACATATCCCTTTTTGCTAATTATTTATTTAAATATTAAACAAAAAATACACAAAGAGAAAAAAAGGAAAATCCTCACACCCAAAAAAGAAACCGAAAAAATACCGAAACGAAATGCAACAAAAAACCAAAAATACACACACACACACACCAACACACACACCAACACACACTTAGTTGGAAGACGAAAATGATGTATTGATGCTTGGGGGTGGGGCTGGAGGGGGGAGTTGGGTAATTTCTGTCTGCAACTCAAAGATGGGAGAGTTAAAAAAAAAAAAAAAGGATATATGGTATAAAAAATAAAATAAAAATAAAACAAACAACAACCAAAAAGAAGATGTAGAACCAGAACCAAACGAAGAAGAAGTAGAAGAAGAAGAAGCTGAACAAGTAACATATGGACAGTGTGCACGAGTGAGATGGACATATGCATATGCAAATACATAACTGTACATGATTGGCTTTTGGGGAAAGGGAACATAGAGAGACACACACATCAAGCAAGCGATAGAGAGAGAGTGAGAAAGAGAGAGGGAGAGGGAGAGCGACAGACAGAGAGTGTGAGTGGGTGGAGAGAGAAAGAGAGAATGAGAGAATGATTTCTCATTCTCTGTCCTGCTTGCTAACTAATATTTTCTAATTTAAAATTCTGTTTCTTTTTTATTGCCATCAGGACGACACGAAACCCTTAGCCCCCCTTCCGCCATCCCCACACCCACACACACCCACACACACACACACTCACACACACATATGTAAATTTATAAATTTCTATTTACTTATCAAAAATCAGGCAAAAGCAGAGCACAGACATTTACATTTATATACACATTGAAAAAACAAAGAGTTGTATTTATTATTACCCTCGAAACGCCCCCCCCCCCCACACACACTCCACGCACCACACCCATTCACCTAACCCTTTGCCATATCTCTTTTTACTCCTTCCCAAAACGAATACTAATAAAAAAAACACTGAAAACTGCGTGCACGCCCAAATGTATGCTATACAAAATATAAATTAGCTTTGATATGCGAAGCTGCTGACGAAGAAGATGATGAAGGATGAAGGATGAAGCAAGAAGAGAAGCGAGTCAAAATGTGAGTAGGCGGAACATGATGCGGGGCTGGGGGCTGGAAAAAAAGGATTATATACACGCGTGCCTTGCATATGTGTCTCTCTGTCTCCCCTCCCCCTCTCATCAGACTCACTCTTTGTCTCTTTGTGTGTGTGTGTGTGTGTGTGAAAAGATGCTGAAAAAAGGATTAATGCGTATGCCAAAGCAACGAGAAGAAGCCAAAGAGACACAGAGAAACACAAGGCATAATGAGTACGAAGAGTTAGAGAGAGAGAGAGTGATAGAGAGAGGGAGAGAGAGAGCGTTAGAGAGTTGGAGTGGGTTGAGAAGTTTGACGTGGGGGTTTGAGTTTGCTTCGATTTTTAATGCGTCATATGACAAGAAGTCTCATCTGTAGGCATGCATTTGTATGCTGTGTGTGTGTGGGTGTGTGTGTGTGTGTGTGAATTTAAGCTTGGGGACTGAAAAGTGTCAAAGAAAAATGTGTGATGCTTCCCTCTAGTCACAAGTTTTCACTCTTTTTTTTCTGCTCTCAAAAGATACAGTTACATATTCATACAGTTTCTCCATCTCTCTTTCCTTATCCTGGCTCTGTGTGTGTGTGTGTGTGTGTGCATTAAATTAGACGATTTCTAATTGGGGAGTAAAGCTTTTTTACAAGGGTTGATAAACCAGAGAAGAAATCAGCAAAAAGGGGACAAGTTCTTTTAAGAGTTGAGCGAAAAAAATCAAATTATGAAAAAACTAAAAACTCAGTCTAAAGTTTTTTATACTGAAACTTGGCCTGAGGCTTGAAATATATTTCCACAAAATGTTTATATATCAAAAATAGTTGATTTCACTTACTATAAATCCCTCCTCCCACCCAATCACTCCACTTCCCTCCCCACTCCTCTCATTAAGAGCATTCTTCGACAAAGCATTTGAATGGTCAACCCTCTAAAACCAGCTCAGCCCCCCTTCCCCCCTCACACACACACACACCTTCGAGTACACACACACACATTGACCAAAAGTAATAATAATTTTTTGGCTTATCCTTATTATTATATAACGTATGCATACCTTTTTTTTTTTTTGCCAGACCCACCCAGCTCCAATTCAAAAACCCTTGGACCAATCGTACATCAAAAATTAACGTACATGTGGATGACCCTTTTTTTTTGGCTGTATTGGTGTGTGTGTGTGTGTTTGGACCCATTGTTCTCTCTGTTGTGTTTGTGTGTGAGTGGATCACCCGTCTTTTGGTCACTTTGTTGGTAGGCCTTTTTTTTTTGTGTATCCCGAAAAAAAAGTAAATAATTAAGCATTACACTGACCAAATAGCACTAATGGGGAGGGAATGAGGGGGGAGTGGGGCGGGGGCAGGCAGACAAATACAAATAAATATAACTCATATATGTGGGCAGTATATGTATTGTGTGTTTTGGGGGCGGGGGGAGACAGGGATTTAAGTAAAGGAAGTAAGGCCATACAAATAATGATTAGAAGTCCCTTCTCACTCGTCCCCCCCATCCACTTTTTCTCTCTCTCTATCTGTGTGTGTGTGTGTGTGTGTTGGCTTTTACTTTGTTTTTTCGTGTATGTGTAATTTTTGACATTTTTATGCGGGCCTCAAAAACAAAAACAGAAAGAAAAAAGCCAAAAAAGAAGGGCTTTCCAGGGTATGGGGGGGGGAAGTGAGTGAGTGGCATAAGGGTTGTGTGTGTGTGTGTGTGTGTGTGTGTGTGTGTGTGTGTGTGTGCCCGTTATATAAATTTGACATTTTAAAATCTAACCGAAATTAATGATTTTTGTTTAGAATTGCAAAAAAGAGAGCGAGCGAGACAGAGACAGAGACAGCTAAGGTAATACAAGTGGTTAATGTTGTTGATACAGTTGTGTACAAAAGGTTTTACATATGGTAAATATGCTTTATCCCTTTTGTTGTCCCAGTGTTCTTTATGTTGTTCTTGTTGTCATTTTTAATCAGGCATTAATATAAATGAAGGCATTAATGTTTAAGCAATTTCGAATTTGGCTTTATCCCTTTTGCCGCCCCCCCCCCACCATCTCTCTCACTCTCAGTGACGCTTTGATGCCTTGGTCCTTGGTCCTTGCTTGGTTCTTGGTGTCTTGCTTAATTAAGATGCCTCGCAAAATTGAAGTAAAGTTTTCAATCAAAATTTCCAATCAATGTCAATTCATTATGCCAAAGCCTGGAAGCCTCACCCACTCACTTCATATCAAAAAAAACAACAACATCGCACCAAGGCAACCCTGATGAAGAACTTGAATGATTCAAGTTGAAAGCAACCCTAAGCATTAGCCCATTGAGCTGAGCCCAGCAGAGCCAAAATTCAGCTCGCATTTTTAATGAAAGCCACGACAACAACAAAGTTGCCTGTCAAGTTTTTGGCCTAATCAAAATCGACAACATTTTATAGTTTACCAAGGAGATACAAGGATGTGGGAGGAAAGGGGGGGGGGGGAGGTGAGGATGACAGACAGTCAGTCAGTCAGTCAGGCAATCGGTTAAAGTAGATGATTTTCTTGTGGATGGAGTTGAGATTTTGTTAGATACTCTTGTACCTTACGACGTTTCTAGAGATGGCGAGGTAAATGTTTAGGTGAGCGACAATTTGGGGGGGGGGGGTGTGTAAAGAGGGGAGGTGAGGTATGTGTGTGTGTGTGTGTGACAAACAAATATTTGAAAACGTAAATCAGAAATCTTTCACTTTCATTTGGCAATCCTTTTGTCCTCGTCCCAGGACTATGCAAATCCTCCACACCCCGCCCCAAACCCACCCAAGACGATTCTGAAGGAAATCGAAAAACATTTCGTGTATTAAAACCGAAACGAATTAATTTAATTAATTACAATCATGTCTTATTAGAGACGTATGAAGAAGATGGCAACACACAACGATCCAAGACAACGACGACGACGAGAAGGAGACGTGGAGGACGATGTCTTTGGGGTTCCTGCCTTCTTCTTCTTCTTCTTCTTTAGCGGTTGGCCTTGGCTTGGGGTTGGGTTGTGGGTGATGGAGACACTTTTGTTGCTCGTGTCAGCTGCCAAAGAGTTGTGAGAGATTCTATGCCTTTTGTTTCCCCTGCAAAATGTTTCTTTCGATGTGGGTGTTGGGCGGTCGGGCGGGCGGTTGGTCGGGCGGGTGTTCTCTCTCTTTTGGGGGTTGCTTGGGTTTGGGTGGTTGAGTTTTGGGTTCCAATGTTTCGTTAATAGCGCAAAATTTTATGCTCACATCATTTATAAATGCCTGATTTGTTATTTACAAAACGAGACAAGTTGCGGCATTACTGGATTGGGAAAGGGTTTTTTGGCTTTGAAAACTCTTTGGTGTGTGTTGGTGTGTGTGTGTGAGTGTGTTGGTGTGTGTTTTTGCGTGTGTGAGTTGCCACTTAATTTGAATTTGAGTAATTGCCAACATGCCAACTGTGAGAGGGTTTGGAGGGGGGGGGGGGGGGGGGGGGGGATGCTATTTAAGATTTTGTGTTCTACTTAAATTCAGAAATTGGCCAACAGCAACAAATTTTGGTCGATAACTATTGAAACGTTTCAAGCCAAATGGAATATGTTTCATTTGCTTTTTGGACATTTTGTTCGCTAATTGCTTCTATCACCCACGCTTTATTTGCATCCAGTAGGCCCAATCATATATAGAAAATATATATATCTATGTACATAGATATATATCCCCAACCCAAACACACACAAACACACACACACACACACACACACATTGCCAACGAGCAGACTTCTTTTGTGGCTGTTAATTAATTTCTGTAAAAATATTTATTATTATTAGAAAAACGAAGCAAAAATGCACTTTTGCAGATAGACAGAGAGAGGGAGCGAGAGAGAGGCCAGACTATACTAATTTCCTTACTCCTCTACCCAGCCAAAAGCACTATCTCTCTTTCTCTCTCTCTCTTTCTCTTGACTGTCACTAAACGGCTCATCTAACTGCAATGCTTCATAAAAATTTTCTGTGTTTTTCTGCAGTCTACTTTCTTCCCTCTCACTCTCTCTCTCTCTCACTCTCAGTCCTTTTTTTTTTTTTTGGTCTGGCTGGCAACTTATTTTTACAACAACAATAAACACAAATCACACAAAATGAAAATCGAAAAGTGCACGGCTTTTCTTATGTAAAGAGAGAGATAGAATATCGTGCAAAATATGCATACACTCATTTCTGTGTGTATATATGTATATATAAAGATATCGAAGGCTAACTTGCATGCGCCGATCTTTTTATACCCTTGTCTTATATCTTTCCCTCTTTATGAGTATATATGTATGTATGTATACCCAGTAATCATCGTATCTAAGAGTAAATAAAGTATCTCAATATAAGATGGGAGTGTATACTTAGGATCCGACTTTGATCCAATTGATCTGAAGATGGGAAGTGTTTTACCCTATCACAGGGTGATCAGAGAAAGAAACGAAAAACGTCGCAAATATATAACTTTGTATGCCAACAGCAACAAATGCAACACTCCAACAGACGATGTCGTCGTCGTCGTGGTCGTCGTCGTGCCAGTCACTCAGTCAGCCGCGGCGGCTCTACCACCCCTCCCCTTCTCCCTCCCGAGTTTCCTGGCCGCGCTATCATCACCCCTTGTGTCGTTGTACTATAAAAATAGGCAAATAATTATTTAAGAATTTCTTGATTAATTGGCAGTGTTGTTTTTGTTGTTGTTGTTGCTTTTGTTGGGGCATGCAAATTTTCGACGCTACCGACAACAAGACAGCCATTTTGGCCAACACTTGATTGCATTTTCAATTGTTTGCCGTTATGCATTTTTGCCAATAATTTACATAAATAAGCCAAGTAGACGGCAAAGGGATGAACGATGATGAACAGGAGCAGAGGGAGCAGACCTCCAACTTTGTATGTGAATCATGTTGATTTTGGATGGTTTCCAATTCAAAATTGATGAAGAATGAAGAACAATGTAATACCAATAGACAAGAAGTCTTTTGGTGACCCCAACGCCCAGTGTTTCAATTCTATTTCATTTCATAAAATGGTGACCCCGATGCCCATAATCTTCTGCGAGTGCAGTCAACTCAACCCGACATGTCTAGGCCATATACATATATTACCCGATGAACTCTTTTGCAGTGACTTGCTGCTGCTCCATTCCCGAGTTCTTATTTCTGTTCTAGTCAGCAATTAGCATATTTTATATCAATTCTTGTCATACATTCCACACCTTGTCACACACTTTTCCCGACCCTCCATCCGTTTACTTAGATCCACACAGAACAATTCAAGTGAATGTCACCGCCCTAGCCATTGACAAAGAACAGATTTTGCTCTCATCGTCATCATCATCATCATCATCATCATCTTAATCGTCATCATCGTCATTCTCGTCATCTTTCTCGCTCTCTGCTCTGTCTGTGGTTCCCGTCTCTGTATTGGATCTCTTCGTGTTATTTTTATCAACTTTAGTTGATTTGCTTTTTGGGCACTTTTTTGCACACACAGAGAGAAAGAGAGAGAGAGAGAGAGAGAGAGGAGAGATTCATCTTGTGTCTCCTCGTTCCGCATAAATAACTGTCGCCTGTCGCCGTGCAGTCCCCAGTTCTCTACTCTAAACCATGTGTGTGTGTGTGTGTGTGTGTGTCTGTCTGTCTGTGTGTGCGTCTGCCATGCATGCATTATTTCATTAAAGTATTACAATATTAATTCGATTTTCACTAATTGACAGAGAGCGACGAGCGACAGACAAACTCAAGGAACAAAGGAGTAGAGAACAGAACAGAGCAGAGAAACCAATTAATCTTTTTCTTTTGCATCCAACTTATGATAATCAGAATATCTGTAAGATTATGTCTACGGAAATGAGAGCAAAATTGTTAACCAGCTAAAATTGATTAGCCCTTTTTGTGCATCTCTCAATTGGCCTTAAATCCTTTGTCTCTTAGTCACAATTGACCTAAATATTGTTGCGAATTTAAGGCTTAGTCCTAGAACAAACAACAGAAAAAAAGGACACACACACAAAAGGAGGGGAGGCATTTGTCATAATGCATATGAGAGAGAAGGAGAGACAAATCCACATAAAAAGAGGGCGAAAAATTCGCGAAAATTCACCAAGTATGTGTGTGTGTGTGTGTGTGCGTGTGGTGGAAGGGAGGGGGGAACAATAGGGTGGTACAAATGGTTGTAAGAGGGGGTGGAGAACTGGGTGGGGGGGGGAGGCTTGGTGCGGAGGCAGTTTACTTGATTGTGTCTGTGTGCAAATGTTGCGGTTTTCATGTTGTGCGTAGCCAACACTCAATTCTCTGGCAAACTGTTGATACCTCCTTCTGTCTGTCTCTCTCTCTCTGTCTGTCTGTCTGTCTTTCTGTCTGGTTGGTTGGCTGGCTGCCTCGGCATTTGTGTTGGCATGTTTGGCATGTTGTTGCTGTTGCTGTTGCTGCTGCTGCTGCTGGGGCTGACCCCAAAGTACAAATCAATTGCATATGTATGTTGCTGGTGGGCGAACAGAATGGAGTAAGAGTGGAGTAAGAGTGGAGTGGAGTGGAGTACAGTGGAGTGGAGTGTATCATCTGCACTCATCTGGCTCACGAAATGAAAACACCAAACCCGGCCACGTGCTGCGTTTTGCGTTGGTCAATGCCGGCCGGCTCGGCCTTGTCTGGTTGCGAAATTGTGTCAATTGCAGAGAGTTTCCCCATTCTCCACCCAACCCCCCCAGAAAGTGAGACAGAAAGGGACAGACATACAGAGAGAAAGTGAGAGATAAGAAGGAGAAAATCCTCACCCACACACACACCGAGTCAATGTCAACAACATGCGCAGGTCGCGTTGAAAATTGTTGGACACGGAAATTTCCACCTCTTTACCTAACCATCATCTTGACCCATCATCTCCGCCTCCCCCCCTCCCCCCACTGTCACATCTACCTCTTGCTAGGCTTTTTCGGGTTCTGCATTTGATTTTCAATGTCACACAGAAAAAAAACCGCAAAAAAAATAAAACAAACAAACAAACAAAAATACAAAACATAATACAAAGAAAAGTAAAAGTTTACATATCTGACCCGGAAATTTCAGAACCTCGATCCAAAAGTTTTCTTCTCACTTCTGAAATTTTGTTATCAAATGAAATTAAACGATTCTCAATACATACCAAGCACTTGTGTGTGTGTGTGTGTGTGTGTGTGTGTGTATGATTTAATCATATGCTGGTATACTCAAAACTCAAATCTCTGACCTTCACCATGGAGCAAATGAAGCCCAAAAACTGAAATCGATGATCCCACGCATTCATTCAACGAGAGGTCTCTCCCCTTGCCTCTCTCTCTCTCTCTCTCTCTCTCTCTTTCTCTCTCTTACTCTTTCTGTTTTTGTTAATTTAATTTCCTCCCCCGTTTGAAATTCGATCGAAATAAGAATTATTATATGCCCAGCTAACCGAACAATACAACAAATCAGTCAATGCTAAAGCTTCTCGCCCCCTCACACCCTCCTCAGCCTCCTCCTCCTCATCGTCGTCGTCGTCGACCGTTTCTCCTTTTGCATACAGGAAACTCATGTTTATGTTTAAATTAATAATAAAAAAAAACGAAAACAATAATGAAATATATATAAATGAGTAGAGGAAAACAAAAACTGTTGTTGGGTATTTCTTTTCATTTCTTTTTGATACTCTTTGATGCCAGAAATGTGAAAGAGTATATAAGAATTGCTAGAACTTATGCAAATATTGGCCCAGAAGTGTTGAGAAAAGATTCAAACTGTTAATTATAGGGTAATTCCAAGACGTTCCATACAAATATATATATATATATATATGTATTTCTTGTTTCTTTCGTTCGTTCGTTCAGTGTGTGTGTTTTTTTTCATTTTTTTTCTGGTATTTTTGGGTATCAATGAAATGATGTTGAAGCGTTGACGATGTTGTCGTCTGATGGCGATGCCAAGATGCCAAGATGCTAAGCTGAACAACCGAACGAACATTAATACAAATAAATGATATTATATGTAGTCTCTTCCTGTTTTGTGGCCCGATAAACTCTAAAGTCTTGTCGCCGGGGCTCGAATTGATCGTGAAACTTGAAGTCGATGAGAAGAAGAGAAGAGAAGAGATGAGAAGATCTTGTGCGTCTGATTTGTGCAAATAATTGAAATTTGCATATAATGAAGGAGACATACACGGGGGCGTTAAATGCCAAAGAGAAGAAGAAGATGATGATGATGGAGACGAAGGGCCCAAAACCCAAAACGAAAAGGAGAATTGTGAATGAACCTCAAGTGCACAGTAGCTGCAATCAGGACACAGACTGTGTGTGTGTGTCTCCACCAAAAAAAAGTCTTTAACTCTATTGTAAGCTTGTACATAAATTACATTTAAGGCGACTCTTGTTGCAATATAACGAAAGAGCCTTGAAAAACGAAAAAAAAAAACCAAAAGAAGAGAAAAGAAAAACGGGTCTGGAATTGGAGGTTTTTCAATCTCTGTTCTTGGTTACTAATGACGATGAGGATGATGTTGAGGATGATGATGTTGCGCCTACTTTGTGTGGGCGAGATATTGTCTGCCGAGGGCTGGCCCTGATGCTGCCGCTGCTGTTGCTGCTGCTGCTAATGGCAGGCGCAGAGGCAGTCGAGACAAGTTTTGACATATTTTTTTGTGTGTTGGAGGACCGACAACGACAACAACAACGAATGAATGAATGAATGAAAGCCAAATGAATGAAAACAGGACGTGTGACTGTCTCAATCTCTCTCTCTCTCTCTCTCTCTCTCTCTCTCTCTCTCTCTCTATCTCTCTCTATCTCACTCTGTGTGTAGATATCATTAAAATATAATCAGCTCAGCTTGAAGACGCCACAAACATCATTAAATAAAATTTGGAGCAAAGCGTCTGCAAATCCATCCAAACTTACTTATGAATTAAAATAGTTGTTTTGCAATATTACCTGAAAATAGACAAGAAAAAGGTAAAAAATAAATATATTAGTTATATTTCAGACATTCAAAAGTAAAATACTAAAGTTTTTAGATAAAAATTGACGATAAAAGTTAAAGAAATTTCACATTTTGTAGTCTCTGATGAAGATAGAGATAGAAAAAGCTCTATGGAAAACCTTTTGACAAGCTTTTTGCACATATAAACTACTTTAGAAGATCTCGAATCGATCAAAAACAATCGATAAATAGCTTATTAATCGATATATTGTCAATAAATTGCATGTAAATACAATTGATACGAATTGAATTTGGAATTGTAGTAAACTTACTTGGAAATTGGCAACATGTCTACTATGGACACTTTAAGCACACTAAACACTTTGTTTGTCAAGTGTTGCAAAGGGCACTTCAATTCAACTTTTCATATGCAATGCAAAGTTATCGAATTGTGGTTTGCCTTGTGGTTTCTTTTCTTATAATTTCTGCCGTTTTCTGCTTTTTTTATTCTTTTGAGGTTTTTATTAATTGAGTTGTGTGATACGTCGGTAGCCGATATAACGCGTCAAATAGCAATTAACAACTGATGTAGATAATCACTGGACGAAAAAATTGTGAGCGCGCAAAACTTTTACACACACAACCAGATTTATATACTATATAATCACACACACACACACACACACACAACGAATACATATTAATTTATATATATAATTGTATATATATATATATATATTATGTGTACATACTAATACCCGCAATGGGAGCAACATTTTGTGATAAACGACTAAATAAAATCAAATCTAAAGCTCCAAAAAAAAATGGAGAAAAAAACAAAAAAAAAAAACACCAACCCAAATAAAACAAATAACAGGCAGTTGCTACTGAAGCATTTTACCTTCTCTTTCTCACTCAGAGAGAGAGGGAGAGAGAGAGAGGGACTGACAGAGAGAATGAAATTAGTTGGAAAACAACAACAACAAATATCAAATGAAGCAACAATTTTTGAAAAACAAATACATACATCATCATCATCATAAAAATAATAATAATAATTATAAGAAAAGGCAATTTTTGTCCCGCCCCAAAACTGAAGGGCGGGGGGCAGAGGCGTCACAGCGAGTTGGTCAGGTGTTATAAGGGCCATAAATTCTTTTTTCTTTCTCTCTCTGTCTCTCTCTCTCTCTCTCTCTCTTTCTCGAGACGAAGCTGCATATTTTTCTTTTGTCGTAGTGAAGCAATCAACGTCGTTTAAATATTGCCACAGATATCAAGAGGGAGGGAGAGGGAGGATAGTACAGTTACACATACAAGTCGAAATGTTTGATTAAGATATCTACCGCCACATACTATAGCTGCCATATTTATATAGAGACGTAATCAAGTCAAGCAAAATGAATACCAAACCAGAAAACCGAAAACCTCGACAAAAGCTCCTTTCCAAGTGATTACTGTCTATTGGTCACACACACACACACACACACACAGGGAAAGAGAGATAAGATTCGGTGTTATCGTTGTGTGTGTGTGTGTGTGTGTGTGTGTGTGTGCCTCCTCAACGCGCTTAGGTCGCCTCGCAATGCAAACAAATAGGTGTATAAATAAACGGTGGGGACTCTGATAAGACTCTGATAGTCGTCGTACTCAATTGTAGCCCCCAAAAAGTATTCAAGAAATGGTAGTCATATCACGTAGATATATACATATATATATATATATATATCCACAAATAGGTTGCTATATACGCAGATATCAACGAGTTATATGACTGACGGCTGACGAGCCACAGATACAGATACGAATACAAATACAAATACAAATACAGTTACAGTTACAGATATCAGATAGATATAGAGTTATTGTATAGCTTTAGCTCGCGATATCAGTTAATATACGCACACAATTCTCATAAATTGTTTAGAGTTGTCTTGGCTAAACATGTTGAAAGATTTATTAAGGGGGTCTTAGTCTAAATGAAAATGGCGCACTCATATAATGATTTGTAAGAAATCGGCTACGTCGTATGGCTATATACATACATACATATGAGTGATTAGGTAAGGCCCCATGAGCTTATTTTTTGAATGGTGTGAACAAAACCTTGGTCTACATTCATTTTAGCATGACCATCTAAAAAGATCATCAAGATAATTTGTTTAACTATTCTAGATTCTAGAAATTATTCTTTGATGATGGTTCGGATCATGAATCATATGACTCATATATCTACCTAGAAGATAATAATCATCATATATCTAGCTAGAAGATCATAATAATCATATAAGTATCTAGCTAGAAGCTCATAATCAAAGACAATGGGCCAAGTTAATCATCTGAATTTCATGATTTACCAAAAAACTTTTGATAGTTGAAATAATTTTTAAAGCTATATCTAAATTTTGAAGCTATAACTAAATTTTGAAGCTATAAATAAAGTTTCAAAGCTACTTTTTACATTGTTAATTATAAAATCTAATTGATATAATTTTAATTTATTGCAGTTTTTGGACGATTTTCAAGGGATAACTTTGGCAATTTATCAAATGAAATGTGGGGAAAAACTTTAAACCAATACGAAAATGGCAGCACTCGATATCACACACACACACACACACAGACACACAGACTTTACCCCCAACTCCAGTGAGGCATGAACGAGCTCATCGAGAGCTCTAATCCTCCTTCCCCTCACCACCCCTTCCATTTTCGGGCAGTGGCCAGCGCCCAATACTATAACAAACAAAACGAAACGAAAAAAAAGAAAACCCCCAAAAGAAATGGAAAAAAAAAAGAATGTTACCTATACATACATACAATATAAGTATATATATATGTATCTATACACATTCACACACATATAAACACAATTTATATATATATATATATTTATCTATATATACACATATATATAAAGCAAAAATCCCTACAATAAAACGGGGCGGAGCACAAGTGGCAAAAAAAAAAAAAAGGAAAATGAAATAAAATAAAGAAAAAATACGAGAAATGTGAAAAAGCAAAAGAAAAATCTGCCAAGTGAAAAGAAATCGGAGTCGCAGCAGCAGCAGCAGTCGGAAGCAGCAGCCGGAGCTTAAAAAAGGGGGGAGGGGGCAGAGGGGGGCGGCATACAGTTGGACCTACAGTTGGAGGAGCAAGTCGAGTGAAGTGAGTGGAAATGGAAATGGAAGGAAACTCAGCCAAGCAGGCAACAACAAATCCTGATGCTGAGCGAAAGCAAATGTATCTGTATCTCTCTATATCTATGTCTTTGTGTGTTTGTGTCTCCCTCTGCGTATGTGTGTGTGTGTGTGTGTGTGTGTATGAAATCGAATAAGCATAAAAACGCATGTATGTTATCTATATATGTATATGTGACAAGCTAGGATGCTGCTGAGCTTCTATGTGTGTCTGTGTGTGTGCCTCTTAACACTCGCACACACACGAACACACACACACACACACTACCCACTAAGCTGAGTGGATTTGGGTTGGCTGTGTGGCAGCGCCTCGAACGCATATTCAATAATGACATAAAGACCCTGGGTAAAGGCTCTTCTTCGAGTGCTCGCTGCTTAGCACCTAAAAGTATGCTAGTATTTTTTTTTCGTCCTCCCATACACATATTTTTTATGCTCTCTTCGTATGTGTGTGTGTGTGTGTGCACTTGATTACATTTCGTTCGTTCGTTCTTTCGTTCGTTCGTTGGGTTTCCTTTACTTTCCTTTCCATTTTTTCTGCGTTTTTTTTTTGTTTTTTGTTGCCTTCCCTACACATGTATGTATATAATACATATATATCGACGTCCTCCACCTTCCTTTCTTATTTTCGGTGGGGGGGGAGGGAGGGGACGCTCGTTGTCATCCTTCTCTCTGAACGCTGGTTGGGCGCCTTTGGCATAAAACTTGTCAACCTTCCACACCCCAAGCAGACCCATCATTTGCCCCCCATTCCCGTCCTCATCGGTCCATCCCCCTATCCCTCCCCCCCCTGTACAATTCAATGCCCCAAAACGCACGAACCGACAAAACAGAAAAAAAAATATAACTGAAAAGAAAAGGAATAAAAAAAAAAAGAAAACCCGAAGCTTAAAGGGCGCTGAGAGAGCGCGCGATTTTGCCGAACACGCACACGAAGCGTTCAGTGAGGGACTTGCCGAAGGGGCGACGAAGCGGGGGGGCTTTCTTTGTTGGGGCTTGGTGTTGATGGCTTCCCAATCGAAATCGATGTCGGGTATATACATATAATATATATATGTATAAGTGTATATATATATATGTGTGTCTTTTTTTTTATTTCTTTTCACCCCAAAAAATAAAAAAAGGAAGAAATTTTTCACTCGCTTTCTTTCTCTCTCTCTCTCTCTCTCTCTCTGTCTCTCTATTGCTACTCTCTCCAGCTTTCGGTTGTTGAATTCTATGCGACTCTGGTGGCTGGGGGCTGGGGGCGAGGGCGAGGTGGATGATGATGAGTATTCGGTGTTCGGGGGTTGGGGATTTAACGTTCCTTTAGCTTAGCTTTAAGGCTTTAAGTATCTGGGGGTCCCTTTCTCTCCCTCTCTCTCTCTCTCTCGCACTCTCTCTCTCTCTCTCTGTCTATCTTTCTACGTTTGAGTGAAAGTGCGGTTGGTGTTTTTTTTTTCCAATATTTCTTCTTTTTTTCTACATATTGATAGAAAAGGACAAAAAAAAACCCAACAAAACAAACGAAATAAAAGAAATGGGAAAAAGAGAGATGGAGAGTGTGAGTGAGAGCGAGAGAGAGATGGAGAGAGAGAGAGCATAAGGGAGAGGACAGCTTACATAAAAAAGAAAACTTTGTGGAAAAAATATCAAATTGGATTGGATTGGTTTGATTTTTTTTCCTTGGTGTCGGTTTTTTTTTTTTTATGCCGCTTATGTTGAGTTGGTGGGGTTGAGTTTTTATTTTTAGGGTGGTTTTGGTGATTGGGTGTTGCTCCCCAATGGGGGCCGAGTGCCGCACTTAACTGAACTGGACATAACACATATTGGCAGCAGCAGCAGTTGAGTGAAATTCTTGAAAGTTAAGAGTTGTGGAAAGCTCTACCTTCATTTTTCTATATGTATGTACATATGCGTATATATATATATATATATATATAATATATATAAGAAAAAAACAATTTTCTTCCTTTATTTTTCTTTCCTTTTTTTTTGGTTTTTTGGTTTTTTGGTCGTACTTTCTCTGCTGTACATAAAAATTGAGCGTCAATTGAATTCGATTGGACGACGAAGCGACGCACGAGTGAGCCGGCTTGCTGGCTGCTGCTCCCCAAAGTACATGTGTGTGTGTGTGTGTGTGTGTGTGTGTGTAGGGAGCGAAAAAAAATATACGGCAGCGCAGCCACGAGACGAGCACGAAAAGCTGTTAACCTTTTGCTTATACATACATACATACATCCTGTATATATATACATTGCATCTATGTGTGTGTGTGTGTGTGTGTGTGTGTGTGTGGGTAAGTGCGAGTGCTTTATATGGATGATTTTCAATATTATTGGCAACGCCTTTCTCTGCCCATTTCTCTTTATATACCCCCAGCAAAAGAGAATGTGAGCTTGGGCATCGACTTGTGATTGGTGTCCAAATGGTTTCTTATATACACACTCGAATCCTTAATCCCTATACAAAACATATATAGTAATAGACTTTAATTTTAAGTAGTTAACTAAACTAGAGTTAATCTATTGACTTATTGTTAGACTTTAACTTGACTGTAACTTTAATTTCTAAGTTAGAAGTTGGCTTAAATGTTTTCTGTTTTGTGAGTGATCAACCAAAAATTAAGTTTAAAGGAACTTACAAGCCTCTCATTAAGTCCTTGAAACAAGCTAAGAATTTCAAATTTTGCTAACACTTTTAACTAAACTAACTTTTGTGGTCTTTAAATTGTTAACTTCTTCTACTACTTCTTGATATAAACGTATCCTTTTTGCTATATATGTATAATTCTCATATGAAGGATGATTATAAATGAGTTTTCAATGAATCAGTTAACTCATATGAACATTTTTTTGGTGTGAATCAGTTTTAAGGTAAGCAAATTTCGTGATTCATTCAGTAAATGAAATAAATTGTCGTTACCGTTACCTCTAGAATGTATGAAAAGAACTACCCGATACAGTGTGTACGGAGGTGTGTGTGTGTGTGTGTACATACATGTTGCCATTGGCGCGCATCTCCCCCAACCCCTATAGAAACTCCTATTCGGTAAGGGGGCAACAGCAGCAGCCCCCATTCCTGGTCGAAACCGAACCCACTTGTCAATATTCAACATTATATGTACATATACATACATATATGTACATGCACACGACGACGCACACTTGTATGGGTGTGTGTGTGTGTGTGTGTGTAAGCCAGTCAGGGCAGGCGAACGAATCATCGCTATCGGGGTGGTGTGTATGTGTGTTGCCAGTCAATAACATCCAATCAGGTTTGTTAAAAATCTATCTATATATGATGTTCATGATGACGACGACGACGACGGCGACGCAGTCGTTGTCCGCACACACACACACACACACACATGAGTCAGTTGCTCTCTGCGACGACCAAAAAACGGACTCAACTCAATGTGCAAGGCGAATAGTGACTGTTTGCTTTGCTCCGCCCTTCCCCCGCTAACGTTTCAATTTCTTCTTCTTTTTTTTTTTTTTTGGTATCGAACATACATTGAACACACACACACACGCATACACGGCGAGTCGACGACGCGCACTCACGAGTTGCTGTGTGTGTGTGTCTTATCAGCTGCAACCGGGCCCGCAGCTCTCTCTCACTCTCTTACACACAAACACTCTCGCACTCTCTCTCTCTCGCTCCACGCTGTTGTTTACTGCCTTTCTCTCTTGCTCTCACTGGTTTTGTGACTTTGGTTCTCTTCCACTCAATGGCTCGTTTGGATATTGAGCATTATTTCGAGTGGTTTTAGGTTTGGTAACGTTCTTTTATTTTTTTTATTCTAGCTGCTGCTGCTGCTGCACTTCTTGCAGTCTGCAGAAAGTGAGCGAAAAAAAACAAAGTATGAGAGAGAGATAGAGAGCGAGAGCCGTTGTCGCTGCGGTGAGAGCACTTGAGTTACTTTTTTTTCCCCCTATTTCATTTTCATTTCTATCCATGTGTTTGTGTTTTGTTGTTGTTGTTTTTTTTTTGTTTTGCCCCTCTGCTCTGTTGCCGCTGATTGATTTTCCATAATAAAGCTGAGCGCCATCTCTGCGTAAGTGTTTGTGTGTGTGCGAGTGAGTGAATGAGTTTCTCTGTGAGAGTGAGTGTGTGTGTGTGTGTCGTTGTGTGTGTGCGTATCGAACGTTTAGCCAATAGCAAAAATTTCCAATTGCGTACGATTTTCCAATCAAAATGACACAGGCAAAAGCAAAAAAAAGAAAACCAAAAAAACAAAATGGGGCGTGTGCGGTGAACGAGGGATGGATAAAATGAATGGAAATGGAAATGGATGCTGGGTGCCACACACACACACACAGACTCATGGGTGAGGATATGTGGGAGGGAAGGGTGGGGTAAACGTTAAGGCTCCTCCATGTGTCCCTAACCTCTCAATGGTTTGGCTATTTGCTGCTCCTTCTTACTTCCTATACTTCACATACTACCACGAGGACACAACCCAAACGAACCGAAGCGCAACTCGCCCGGGCTGGCTCCTTCCTTGTGCGCATCTCTGACATATTTCCAATATCATTGGTCGATAAATACCGGAGCAAAACGAATCGAAACGAAACGTACGAAAATGGCAGGACCCCCCTAACCCACCACCCTCCCTCCCTACACACACCGACAAGGACATTGGGGCGCGACAGCAAAAAAAAACGAAAAACACACACAAAAAAAAAAATGAAAATAGAAAAAGGGAAAAGGAAAAAGAACTACGCGTCGTTTGTCGTCGTTAGTTATATACAACTTGTTGGTGTTGGTGTAAAAGCCGAGAGCTGCCAGCCAAAGGAGCCGTGTCTAGGTGGCTAAGGAGGTGGTTAGGTTAGGTGGTGGGTTAGGAGCCAGGAACCACCAAGAAAAAAGATATGAAAAGGGCATTGCATAGAGCTTAATTGATTTTTGCATGCGAGTGAATCCTTCAAGAAACGATATGTTATCGAAATTTGCGATTATTGTCGACAAATATCGAAGAAATCGGCATTTGAAGCGTTTTAAGGTTAGGGAGAGGAGTTCAGTGTCGACGCACTCCTCCGCACTCACAATGGACATGGACCCAAACCCAAACTACCCACACACACACACTTAGAGAGATAGAAAAAAAAGAAGACATGATTGTAACAGCAGCCATCGTTGGTCGTGGTAATAACGAGCAACGAACAGCAAGAACGAGAACGAGTGACTACAACGAGGACCAGGACCAGGACGAGGACGAGGACGACGACAATGTCCTTTCACATTTGTCGCTTTGGCCGAGACGAGGCAAAAGCAACTCAGGAGGAGCACCAACACCAACACAAGCAGCCTCAGCCTCAATGGTTCCTCCTGTCTAGAGTCTGTGTCTATGTCTGTGTCGGTGTCTCTGTCTCTCTGTATGTGTGTGTGTGTTTGTGTGTGTTGGGAGAGAAAAGTTTGCTTGTCTGCGATGTTGTCTGCCCCAAACTGCTGCCAATTTTTATGCGCTCCCTATTTTTATCTGACTTTTTTTTTTCGCCGCCCCAATCCACCCCACCCCACCCCTCCGCCCTCCTACTCCCCTCCACGTCTCTCTTTGCCACTCTTTTCAGCTGCTGCTGCTGCTGCTGCTGCTTGTGGATGGCTGCTTTATTTCATTTCATCTTCACTTTCGGGTTTCGTTTTCTTTCCTCCTTTTCTTTCTTTACTTCTTTTTTTTTTGTTTTTTTGCTGTTTCTTTCTGACGCTCGTCGAATGTGTATAGATTTTCATGGTGGGGGCGGGGAGGGGGGGGGGCTTGCTTTTGGGGGTTGTGACTGAAAAGGAGGAGCCGTATATTTCGATTCAAGGATATTTCCCGATATGTGTAAAAGAAGTAGAAGAAGAAAAAACGACCAAAAACAGAAGATAAAATAAATGGAAATGAAAGAAAAAGACGAGAAAAATGGCGAAAAAAAAAACAACAACAACAACAAACACCACCTTCTCGTAGGGGGTGTCTATATCTGTGTGTGTGTGTGTATGGGGGGGGGGGGGGGGAAGGACCCTCCTCTATAGCTCCTGTTCTTGATTGCGCGCGTTAGCAGAAATAAAAATCAGGCAAAAAGAAAGAAAAATGAAAGAGCAAAAAAGAATCCCGCGGCATATAAGAAAAATTTATTTCTTTTTTGAGCGCGCGCAGGATTTTCTGCACGATTTTCTATATATATAGAGTGGAGAATACATACGATACGATACGATACGAATGCAATAGGTAGAGTACTATGTATTATATATATACATATATATGTATTGTATATATCTCCATGAAGGAGCAGGAGCAACTATGCCAAGGAATAGCAAATAGCTGGTGAATAGCTTTTGGCGTACATGGCGCATAGAGGGCAAGCAATAAATTGCCTTTTTGCCCCCTTACTCCCATCTTCACCTCCCCCTTCCATCACCCTCTTCCTCACCCCACATTTCTCTATACATATTCTAGAAGCATAATGATAAAGTTTCTAGCAAGTTGTTGGCCAAAATGTTCCTTCTAAAGCATATGGATGGATAGATGGATGAATGGATAGATGGGTAGATGGATAGTTGGATGAATGGATAAATGGATGGCCTTCGGTCCACCAAAAACAAAAAACCGATTACCTATTTGCTAATATAGTTTTGCCATAAGCCATGAGGCAATCTCAACCGTGTGTAGATATCAAGAAATTAGCAAAATCTTCTTGGAAATATTATATATTTAGGCATGTCTATCTATCTATCTATCTGTCGATCTTTTTTTCAGCTTCTGTCGTGGTTTTTGCTGTTCAGATTTAAAACATCCGGTGATTTTACACAATCTTTACAATAAGCTCAGCTCAGCTAAGTTGACTTAAATCATTAACTGAGGCAAAAGTTGATTCGTTCATTTGATCGGTCGTTCGGTCTCTCTGTCTGTCTGTCTGCCTGTCGTCCGGCAATGTCTAGATAATAATCATTAGTTTGATCAATTGCCTCTGACTCTCTGTGTCTTGGTCCGAAAACAGGCAGAAAAAGTGTTGCGTTTAACTGGTAAATCAGTTCGGATAGTTGGGATAGAGATAGTCAGAGAGAGAGAGAGAGGGAGAGACGGGGCGAGCGGGTGAGCGGACGTGGCGGCGGAAAGCCACTTAATTGAATTCGATTTGACGATGACGATGACGATGATGGCGATGATGTCGACTCTTCTCACACACACACACACAGAGCATGTCAATGTAGAACAAACGGAAGTCTAAAATAAATTGAAAGCCAAAAAAAAGAAACCCAAACCAAATCAAAGCAATCATCAACGCGACGAAACAAAAGGCAGAAGAGGAGAGAGGAAGAGAGCGAAACACAGTAGCTAACTAACTAACTAATAGATCTCTCTACCTCTCTCTTTCTCTCTCTCTCTCTCTCTCTCTCTCTCTCTCTCTCTCTCTCTCTCTCTCGCTCTCTCTCTCTGAACGTTTCAGTTACAGCTATAGATACAGATACTTTTTATTGTTATTCTTAAATTCCTCAACTATTCTGTGTGTCTATGCGTGTGTGTGTGTGTGTGTGTGTGTGGGTAGATCTCCGAGTCGTCTTCTCGACTCTGGCTTTTCGTCTCGCTTCCTGTCTTCATCATAAAAAATCAAAGTAATAATGCGTGTACTTGCGTTTGCCACTTTATAGATTTATTAGGCACAGTCGCAATGATCCCCCGCTCCCCCAGGTCCCCCCACCCCTCTCACACACATGAGACTTTTTATGTTGAACGGAAATTCAAATTAAAATTGAATGCCATAAGGGCTGCTGCTGCTGCTGCTGCTGCTGCTAGTCGTCATCGTCGTCGTCGTCGTCGTCGACAATTCTGACAATGAAATGATGCATTCGCTGGCTTTTAATTTGATTTTCAGTCAGCCAGCCCTTTTTTTTTTTTTTCTTTTTTGCATCTGGAGTTATATATGTGGCAAAAATCGAAGAGAGCGCAGGCGGAAAGTGAAAATGCAAAGTAAAAGAAATATTATTAAGAATGAAAAAAGAGAAGAAGAAAAAAAAAAACAGAACAAATGTATTTTTTTAATGCGCGGGCGTGCATATAAATCAAAATGTGGACTTATGTTTCCAACCAACCAACCAACCAACAACAACAACAATTACAATGAAATATGTAGCTCAATGACTTCCTTTTTCCTCGCCCTGTGATCTGGTCTCTTCCTTGTCGTTTCATTTCCCTGATCTTCCATCCAATTCGAGGGGTGCCCCGACGCACAACCTAATTAAAGGCGCGCACACACACACTATCTCTCTCTCTCTCTCTCTTTCTCTCAGCTCTTAGGCCCGTCTTTCTGTTTCGTTTTCTACAATATATTGTGACAGAATCGACAACTTCACACGATTCTATTTTCGGTGTGGATCCCCCTCTCTCTGTGTGTGTGTGTGTGTGTTAAAGGTGTAAGGCCTCATACATCATCTAAGGGTACTTCTCGAGGGATGTCGAATTTGAAATGGGATACACAACTTTAACAGTTCACAACAACAACAGATGTTAAACTTATGAGCTAGTTAGGAATTTAGCCAAGTTGATGTCCACTGTTATCGATAACGAATCTATCTCTCGAATATCAATAGCAAATCCTTAGGAAATCGTCAGTTTGCTAGAGACGAGAAGAGACTTAGTTCTATTGCATATTATATTATTCATTTTGCCAAGTTGATGTCTACTTTTATCGATTACGAATCTATCTCTCGAATATCGATAGCAAATTATCAAGAAATCGTCAGTTTGCTAGAGACTTGTGTCTGCCTACACAACAGTTTCAGAGAGTTAGCTGATATAGCATATTATATTATGCATTTTGTCAAGTTGATATCTACTGTTATCGATAGCGAATGTTCGTTGAGGTCTACTGTTATCGATAACTAACATATCGATAGCAAATGTTTAAGAAATCGTCAGTTTGATAGAGACGAGAAGAGAGTTAGCTGATATAGCATATTATATTATGCGTTTAGACAAGTTGATATCTTTTATCGATAACAAACATTCATTGACGTCTACTGTTATCGATATAAAAAATCCTTAAGAAATCGTCAGTTTGCTAGAGACTTATGTCTGCCTACGCAACAATTCCAATGAGTTTTTGACTCTGTGTTAATCAACCTTACAACTTTAATCGTACATTTTATTTAACTTACTGATTTTGATCTTAGCACTTTAGAGTTTACATACCTGGAAATAGAAAGAAATTAAATATTGATTAAATTGCTAGATTATATAGAGTGTATATATACGTTTCTAACTAGACGAAAGGTATTCGAAGTATGCCGCTTGACCGACCGAACGACCCACCGACCGACCAGCTTAGCCCCAAAATGGCTCAAGTTGTTTAAATATTTTGTGGCAACATTTTGTTGGGCATTCCCAAGCACAACATTTTCTGGTTGGTGTGTTTTTCTATTTGTTTTTTTTTTTTCACATCCCCTAGACCAAGGCGCAAAAGTGAACTTAGAAGGGTTATTTTGCTGCTGATAACCCGTCGCGACGACGACGACGACGACGACGACAAAGTGTTGCCAGCGACTTTGCTTCAATTTCAATGCGATTAAAAAAAAAAAGAAGCCAAAAACACGAAAAGGGGCATTGAGTCTGGCAGGCAGCTAGCCTGACTCTTGCCTGGCTTGTGGCTGTCTAAACTTAAAGCCGCCCAACTGTTGCCCCAGCAAAAAAAAGCAGCAACAACAACAACTACAAGGCACAAGGCAAAGAGTGAAATGTTCTAATTAAAGCCAACAGTAAAAAGGCGCGCAGAGAAAATGTGCCAAGAGGCGACGACGACGACGACGACGGCGACGACGACGACTACGATGATGTTGTTGTTGTTGTTGTTGTTGCTGCTGCTGTTCATGATGATGATGATGACGATGACGACGGCAGTGAAAACTAACCTCAGACAACAAACAATAACGAAAATTCTAAGCAAAAGCCGACCGACGACCAATGTCGACACACACACACAACTAGCAAAAGAAATTAAATTTAAAGAAAAGTATATGTATACGTGCCTTTCTCTCTCTCTGTGTGTGTGTGTGACTATAGCATAGTGTAAGGCGCAGGCAATTTCTATGTGTGTGTGTGTGTGTGTGTTTTAGCATATTTTTAAAGGCTCCTTTGTTGACGTTGTTGTTGGTTGCCGCACGTCCTTGAGCAACTTCAACACAAAATGGCAGCCTAATACTTTGCTCACTACTTTTGGCTGCTGCTTTAAAAACAACAACAACAACGACAACAACAACAAGCAACAGTTTTGCACACACACACACACACTTTTAATTACGCACGTTTTGCGGTGGCGAATGAACAAAAATCAGGCAGCCAAAAAGAGCGAGAGAGTGAGAATGAGACTGAGACTAACAGAGAGATAGAGCGAGTGAGAGAAACGAGTGCATACATATGTGGTGTATGGGTGTGTGTGTGTGTGCAGTGGGCATGTCCTTGAAAGTTTTTGGCATAGTTTTGTATGTGGCAAGATGGCAAAGGAAGTGTGGGCGGAGGGGACTGACTGGGGCAACTTAAACAGTTAATGTCTGTGTGCGCCTATAACTATGCAATACTATACACTCTACGCACACGCACACACACACACACACACACACGCTCGCATCTATTTACATTTGAGTATAGTATTTTTGTCAAGGGGTTAATGACTTTAGCTATGTCGCATGTCCTTCGACATAAACAACTATCAAATGTAAGTTATCGATAACAATCGGCGTAAAGAAATCGATTTAGTGTAATCTCTATGAAGTCCTAGTTATTGTAATTGCCTCTCCACAAATTCTAAACTATTCTAACGAACTTTAAACCTCATTTGGCATGTCCTTCGATATAATAAACTAGAAATTTAACACGATGTAATTTATCGATAACAATCGGCGTATAGAAATCGATTTAGTGTAATCTCTATGAAGTCCCAGTTATTGTAATTGTCTCTCTATAGATTCTAAACTATTCCAATGAACTTACTACCTCGTTTTGGTTTCCCATTCGAGATTCTCTCCGGTCATCTGGCATTTCACATTGCACAATTACATTGAATGCTCTTTTTTATTTGCCTTTCTTTTAAATTAAACACTTGAATTTGTATAAACAACCAAAATCAAACAACAACAGATGAGAAGCAAAATAGAAAACCACAAACAACAGCAACAACAACAACATTTGACAGGCCACTTAAGTATGTACGCCGAATGGCCTATCGCTTGGCTCCTTTATTTTGGCTTCCTGGTAAAGAGACTCGATTTATCAGCTGAAACCGATCTTGGTCGTCCTCAATGATGATGATATGACAGAAAAATTATGACTTCATAAATGTGGGGAGGATAGAAATTCAATAGAAATTTACTATCTATATTCATATATCTAACTAAGCTTGCCCTCACCCCCCTCCCCACCCACCATCTTTCGTATGGCAAAAATACATCGATTTTTTTGGAGGCAATTAAAAGTGCGGCAAAAGTTTTCCTAGACAAGAAATGGAGACATTATTTCATAATTAGGGGAGTGTGTGGGAGGGGGAGGGGGGTTTGGGCACTATCAGTGCTTTGCCAATTATGAGCTAGAGGTGGAGTGTGTGTGTATGTGTGTGTGTGTGTGGGTGTGGGTAGGCTGGAGGTCTCTGATAGTAAATGCTACTCATTTTACCCTCAACAACAACGATGAATTTTATGACCTATTAAACGTTTATGTGATAAACTAAAGCTATAATGAAGTTGCTAAACTTCCGATCAGATTGTTTCTATTCTCCAACACACACACACACACACAAACACACACACTTACACACACACACACAAAGTTATGTATGTAGGTGTGTTTTTCTTTTCTTTCTTTTCTTTGTCAGCAAGGTCAATTGAAATGTTATGCAAAGAAAAATTTATGTTTAAAATTAGTGGAAATAAATTTTCAACAAATTAACTAAAAGAGGTGGCTTAACACACACACACTCAAACACACACACGCACAACTTGGTGTGTAGACAATGGAAAAACGCCCACACACAAAAGAAAATCACGTCTATTGGCAATCGAGAAAAATTGTCACAAATTTTCAGCAACTGATACCACTACAAAAGACTTAAATATAAACATATGTATATCCGATTTGTATATATACATATACCTAATAGATATATATATATATATAGGATCTATATCTGTATCTATGCTAAGTGGATATACAAATTTGATGGCAACTTTGCTTTCTTTTGTTTCTTGTTTAATCACCTTCTTTTTGGGTTTTTTTTTTTTTTCTTTGAGAAAAATTTGTGAAAATTTATTTTCTCGGTCGATCGAAATATTGTGAAATCAAAAAAACAAATAAATTAAAAGCCAGAAAATATCATCGTCATTATCATCAACGTTGATCATGATGATGGCTCTATATAGACATGTGTGTGTGTGTGTGTGTGTGTGTTGGTGTGTCATGTGAAAAAGTGTCTATAAGAATCTTTTTGTTGAACAAAGGCCCCCCAAAAAAAAAAAAAAAAAAGCCGCAGCAATGCGCGCCCGCCGTTTGCTTGTTCGCTCGCTCTAGTTCCCATCCAAAGAAACAATGGGACACAACAACCAACACCAGCAACAACAACAACAACAAACCGAAACTATGCCAAAGCTGAAAAATCAAATTCAAATTCTATCGATGTGTGATATTTTTATCGAACTCGCTTCACCTCTCGCATTTCCTCTGCTTCTTCATCTTGTTGCTGCTGCTGTCCCCCAACGTCTATTATAGATATAGATGGATCTATATGTATATATATATGTACATACATATATAGATTTAGTACAATATAATACCTTTTAATTTAATATGCAGCTGACGTGCGCTGCTGCTGGTCGATCGAATCGACTCAGGCCACTTTCCTGCCTGCGTTTCTTTTGTCTCCCCGCCGAGAGTGAGCGACTGAGTGTGTGTGTGTTTGTGTGTTTGTATCTCGCGGGTTGTTTTCGAAAATAAAATAAATCGAAATGACAGATCATTAAAATTTACAACAACACCAGCCAGGCCAGGCCAGGCCAGCCAGAAGAGTAGCATACAGAGAACCAGAGACAGTTGTGGACATTATTTGTGCCGCCCAAAAAGAATGAAAATGAAACAAAACCAAAAACAAAAAAAACGAAGCAAAATATCGCCAACCCGCCGCACAAAGTTTATATTTGTCGTTGTCGATCAGTTTTTATGTCGTTCGATATGGCAGCAGCGAAAATTTTTATTAGCCTGTTCCACACACACACACACACACACACACACACACACAGACAAACTCTGGGTTCCCGGGATGGGATCCGGGTCCGTCCCCCAAGTGGGAATACGGTGACGAACACTGAACGCTGACGACAACGATGGCTGCCAACAAGTGCAATTTGATTTTATGGCATGACAAAAACGACAAAATACAAAAAAAAAACACAGAAATAATAATAAAGAAACCCCCCAAATGAAAGAAACAACCAACACTACTTGCATGTGGCACATTCTTTTTTGGCTTGTGGAGAGACTTCTTTCTGTAGACTAGTCTAGGCCAATTGCCAACAAAACACTTACAACAAACCAAGTTAAAGCTAGCAAAAATCATTCACAACATTCTCGAGGCTTGAGAATGCAAAGAGTGTTTTCTTTTGCTTGTAATTCTCAACTGGTTTAGGCTTAAAAACTCCTTTTTGTAGACTAGTATAAGCCAATTGCTAAGAAACAAACTTACAAACCAAGTCAAAGCTGGCAAAAATCATTCACAACATTCTCAAGTTTTTGTTTGAGGCTTGAGAATGCAAAGAGTGTTTCCTTTCGCTTGTAATTCTCAACTGGTTGAGGCATATAAATCAAATTTGTTATAAATTTTGGTTTAGGTTGCAATTAGCGAATTGCATACAAAGAGTTTTTGGTTGAATTTCAAAAAAATACTCGTTGAAAATATCATAAATATCAGATATATATATATAAATGTGGACCGCCCAACTCATAAATTTAATAACGAATGCGTTCCGACCCCCCCACCCCATCCCACTCCAACCCAAGCAGCTCCCCCTCCTAGCAAACATTAAACAAAAAAAAAAAACACAAAAAAAAAAAACGAAGGAGAAGAAAATATGAGGGAAATATCTACTTTACATACATACATCCCGCGAGTGTGTGTGCTTCCCCTCCTGCTACTCCTCCCCCTACCCCTCCTCCTCCTCTTTCTCTTAAAATGCATGCATAATATTTACGCCTATAATTTTTTTCTAATATTTTCAACAGCTGACATCAAGTAACACCAAAAAAAAAAACACACAGAGTGTGTGTGTGTGTATAATTGACACTCAATTATTTCCATGGTGTGGAGGAGGAGGGATGGGTAGGCGAGGGGAAGCTATGCTCTGCTCTGCTTTGCTTTGCTCTGTTGCCCATTATCTTTGTGAGCTACTTAGCGGCATTCAACTGCCACTTGTTGGTAGCTATGATCGACGCCCGCAACAACAAAAAATTGAACTAGCTAATAATACAGGCACTTGAAACTGCCCCCGCCACACACACACACACCAACACACACATACACAGAGTTGGCTCTTCCCCCACCCACACACACAGACAGACAAAAGATTTCCGCTGAGCAAATGAGAAACAAAAAAAAGACTTACTACTACTACAAGACAAAGTCTTGTGTTAGAGAGACATAAGAAAAATTGAAGCACGATTGATCACATTGATCGTTTGCTTGCCAGTTGTCTGTCTCAGTCTGTTCCATCCATCCATCCATCCGACCGTCCTCCGTCCCTTGAGAGGGGCTAAACAGCCAAGTATTTAGTGAATACACAAAAAAAAAAAACAGAAACCCAACATCGAAGAAGCTCAAGTAGTTGTCGTTGTCCCCCTTTTGTTGTTGCCTGATCTATATAATAATTCATATGTTTAAGCATTATTTTGTTGTATTTGTTGTTGTTGTTGGTGTTGTTGTTGTTGAGGCAACAGCAGTGCCAGGCTACGTCACAAGAACTTGTCGTTCATACTTCAAAAAGCAGCGTCAGCACAATGAACAAATTCGATGGATAGCACAATATAGAAAGGGAATGGGAAAGAAGATGAGGATGGGGACGGGGATGGGGGATGAGGATAGGGTAGACTTTTTCTGTGAGAATTTCAATTTTATTGTGTTCGTGTAGGCGTAAGTATTATCTAAACTGTCTCATCAAAGAAGATCTTCTTTAAAAAATCGAACTCTTGAAGAAGAAAACTTGAGATGCCCGATGCCTGATGCCCCCCGATCGGAATCTCTATAGACTATAGCTGAGAATGTCTGAAGTGGTGTAGACTGTTGATGATGATTACAAAATTCCCAAAAAAACACAAAAAAAATAGTTTGACAAAAGATATATATTTTTGCATATGAAGTTTACTTATTGATGGATTGATTTCAATTGCGGGCGCCTCCGATTCTAAAAAAGAATTTTAAGGGGAAGTCTTTCTAGTGCATTTTTCCAAATGGATCGTCAAAGTTTTTTGATAGATTTTTGGAATTCTCATTGTCGCCTTTTTCGCGCTGAAAACGAGTGAGATGCAGCAACGTGCCGCATGCCCCATGCCCCATGCCCCATGCCGGGGGGAAACGCGACGCTGTCTGAACAGGATCGTTTCGAGATGTGTAGAGGAGACTTTTCACACAGACACAAAGTTAAAGGCGAATATATACGGTAATAATTAAAAACATAAAAAGGGGTGGAGAGGGGGAATGAGAATAGAGGGAGACAGAGTGTGATAGAGAGAGAGAGAGGGTGAGTGAAAAGGGAGAAAGAAGAGCTGCGCGGCGCACAAAGTAACGTTGAGTATTTTGCCTACTTAATCATTGTCTGAGCGTAGCCGTCGCATAATCGTCTTGCAGTCTTCTTGATATTTTCTTCTTCTTCTTCATCATCATCATCATCATCATGTTCTTCTTCTTCTTCTTCATTGTTGTTGTTGTGGTTCTTAGTTGCTGTTGCCGTTTGCGGTGCGTGCAACATGCAGTCGGGGAGACGTTGCTACTTGATTTGATTTACGCCTGCCAATGCTTTATGATTGAGTGGGGCACACACACAAACAAAGATAGAGAGAGAGAGGGAGAGAGATGGAACATATGTACATAAATATGTTTTTATTTTACATACACTCCTCCTTCCCCCTCCCCCCACACTCCTGTGCCTGCCGCATATGCCGCAGAATATATTTTAGTTTTGTTTCATTTTTATTTTTCCTGTTTTTCCTCTCTCATTTTCAGTTTTTTACGTCTGTTGCCTTGCAATGAGCCGCAGCGTTGATTTGCTTTGTAGCATGCAACAGCAGCGGCAGCGATAGCGACTGAGGCAGAGGCAGCAGCAAAACTGGGAGCCTAAACCAGATTTATCCCAGCTGTCCACCAAATCAAATAAAAAAAAATTATAAAAAAGGGTCGCACATCAAATATATAAATTTTTTTTTTTATAATTTCCCAAAAATACATAGCAAAAAAAAGAAATACAAAATACTGAAATTGTGCTCAGCTCATTGAATAAATCAAACTCATTTGCATACCAACTGATAAATTATAGCGAACAGGCGCGCCCCGGCTGACAATTGACAAACTGGCTGGGCAATAAGAGAGAGAGAGAGAGGTAGAAACATCAATAGAAAGAGAGAGAGAGATAGAGATGTATGGAAGGGAGATGATCATACAATAGATACACATAACTAAAAACTAAAGCCATTGCCGTAATCAAAACCCAATGCCCAACCCCGACTGAACCCTTTTTGCAACCACCCAAAAAAACCGAAAAACCAAACCCGAACAGGATTTCTTTTTTTTTTTCTCTTCCTCTAGAAAGGGGACAGGACAGGACAAGCTACGGTCAAACCGACAAAAAATCTTGTGACGCAGTGAATTAATCGAGTTCAAAATCGAATATCCCTTTTCGAAAATCATTTACACTCGTTCAAGGTAGATTGCCGCTTCAAGATATAAACAAGTTTCCAGGATTATGTAAAACGATGATATGGATAGCTGCGCAGCTGTCTTATCAGGGTTTCATTTTGGGCGAAAAGTGACCAGAGATGAATTCCGGACGGGGTCAGCTCTAGAGTAGATCGAATAGCCAAGCCAAAAAGCAGAAATACTTCCTGTTTCTCAGTAATTAAGTAGACTAAATTAACAAAGGGGGAAAGGAACCCCCCCGCAAATGATTCAAATTAACCCCCTCTCCCCCTCACTCTCTCGCTCTCTTTTGATTTTGATTACAAATCCCCGAAAAATCCATAAAATGTTTCAATAACAACAAATTGAACATAAACCGCAAATATGGGCAACAACAACAACAAAAAACAGAAATCGACAAATAACAAAAAATCAAAACGGAAAAACCATCAGAAGAAAAAGAAAGAAAAACAACAACAACAACAACAAAAGCAGCAGCAAATCGTAACAAGCACTCAAAGTCAAAGCGAATTATATTCTAAACTAATTTTCATGTCGTGCCAAAAATAATAAAAACAACAACCAGACAGACAGACGAACGGTGAGCCAGTCAGTCGGACAGACATCTAGTCAGTCAGAGAGAGAGAGAGAGAGAGAGAGAGAGAGAGAGAGGGAGATAGAGACAGAGACACACAGCGAGTGGCAATATGAAAGAGAAAATGTTGTAGCAGAAAATGGGCAAGAAGGAAGGGTTAATCGCTGTGTTAGAGGAGAGGGGAGAGGAGGGTCGGCAAGGGGCGGGGATGCTTAGTCTAGTGGGCGTGTGTCTAAATGAAAAAGCAAAAAAAGAAACAAAAAAAAAACCTAATTCAAACATCAATGAAAATCAAATATTTTGAAGAAATCCAAAGAAAAACGTTTTTGATTTTGATCAAATTTAGTTGGTGTGATATTTATCGTCATGCGATTTGTATTTGTGGCATGTTATCGAAGATCGATTAGACGCGTTATCTTTTGGTAAGTGAGAAACTTCTTCTACTAGCTCATATAATCAAATTGCGATGTTTTCCATATCAAACTTGGCATTTATCGTTTTATCGATGACAACTGAAATTCAACGATTTGTGTTTGTGGCATGTTATCGAAGATCGATTAGACGAGTTAACCTCTGGGAACTGATAAACTTCTTCTCTTAGCTCATATAATTAAATTGCGATATTTTCTACATCAAACTTGGCATTTATCGATTAATCGAATTAAACTTGTGTGTAAGTCTTCTTCTTCTATTTCATTTTAAAGGCAATTAATGAAGCTATCGCAGCTAATCGCATCACCAAAAGTTTGTATAGCTTTCGATTTGATGTGCGTGTGTGTGTGTGTGTGCCTCTTAATGGAGACTCTCAGGCAAGAGGCATATCAAATCCCTAGGTAGGTATGCAACTTCTCTTCTCCTGCCAATAATGATGATTCCTTTTTAATGTGCACTACTCCTCGGGCGTTGGTCATTACTCAAAAGGCAGGAGAGGATTGTGAAGGAGCAGGAGGGGACCCAAGCAGCTTAAGCTTTTGCATTTATGCGTATCGATCACACAAAAATGTTTCGCTTTTGCCAATAAAAACCAAAAAAATAAAAAAAGAAACTAAAGAAAAAAAAACGTCAAGAAAGAACTCATCATCATCATCATCAGAGAAGTGGAAGAAGGAGAGGGGGGCAAGGGTCCGGTTTTGATCTCGCTCTCTCTCTCTCTCTCTCTCTCACACACACAGAGAAAAGGGGCGTGCCTAAAATGATATTTTATTCAATATCCTCCTTGTGTAGTTGTAGTTGTTGTTGTTGTCTTGAACGATTTGTCCTTTTCAGTATGCCGGCTGGAAAAACTCTCAACAATCAAATTGATGGCCAAAAGACAGAGAGACATGGTAGAGGCGGACAGAGAGGAGAGCGGAGAGAGGAGAGTTATACAAATGGTAGAAACCTGAAATTAAAAACTCATAAGATATCGACTGATATATTGAGCTGCACAAATTACTGACAACTGAAGATGAAAGACCGACACGACCAAAGTCAAAGAGATGGAGACAAGAGAAGAGGCAAATGATGCCGGGTGAACGAGAAGGAAGACAGGTACACACACACACACAAAACACAAGACGATCATCAACATCATCATGATGATGAAGAAGAAGAAGAGCACACAAAAGTGCATATAAAAAGACAATTAGTTGTTATTAAGACACAAAAAAAAAAAAAAAAGAGCCCGTTACCAACACAACTTCTTTACGTTATTTTGGCAGATGTAAAATTAATGATGCAATGACAATTGAAAACCCCACCACCCAATCCCACTCCCCTCCCCACCCCTCACCCTCTCCCTTCTTCTTCTCTTCTCAAATCCCCAAAGCTCAAAGACTAATTATCTATCTATGGAAATTTGGTCATGACAATTCAACTAATTAATGAATGAATGAATGACCGAATGAATGGTTATGATGCATACATACATACATACAAACTATATATATATCTATCATAATAAAAATTGATCAACATATGCTTGTATATATATAGTATAGTATAGACTTTGTATATACAGTTCATGAACTCAATTTTTAATAATAATTTTCAAATGATCATCGCTCCCACACAATTACAATTTCAATGTTTATACCCTATAATCATATATTGGTCACACGGCATATAGATTCATGATCCTAACTTGAGCCATACATATAGTCCAGTAGCGGATCTATGGGAGGGGTGAAAAGGGGGAGAAAAGGTTCAGTCAGAGTTTGTTTCAGAAATTTTTCGACTTTGTGTGAATCTTTTGTCTTAGAATCGACAGAGGGAAATTATGGGGAAAATGAGGCTGAAAGAGTTAATATTATATTATAGGGTATCACTTTGGTCTTTACTTTTCAACATCAAAATCTTTGACAAAAATTGTTTTCTGGTTTTCTTGTTTTTGTGCTGTTCGATTTTCATTTCGTTTCGAGTTCGGTTCGTTTGGCCCGCGTGGTTTTAATTTCCGTGCTGACAAATTAATTTAATTATATTAACATACATATCTTTAGACGATCGAACATTCAATGACTGAACTATATATGTTTGCTCTGAATACTAATATGTGTGAGTGCGTGTGTGTGAGTGTTTGTGGGTGGTTTAGTTGGTTGGTTGCTTGCTTGATTTTTGATTTTTAACCCTTAAAATTTTCAGTCATTAGCTTGCACTTAAAAATTATATCTGATCTGTATCTGTATCTGGCGTGTGAGCTCTTCTCTCTCTCTCTCGCCCTCTGGTCTATGTGTTAGTGTGTGTGTGTGTGTGTGTGTGTGTGTGTGTGTGTGTGTATCTAACAGCTTAAAGGACATTTCTGGCAACCCCTTCGGACACAAATTTTCAAACTGGCTGCTGCTCATTTCGGCATATGCAAATGGTTTTTTTTTGAGACACATTGCCGCCATATTTGAAATAAAAACTTTTTTTTTGTTTTTTTTTTGCATTTTCAAACTATCAATGTTGTTGTTGTTGCTGCTGCTGCTGCTGGTGGTTGGTTAGAGAAGCTTAGAAACCGGTTTTGTTTTTTTTTTTGTGCCTCAACCGCTTAAAACCACCAAAAAAACCAAAAAAAAAGGAGATAAGACTAAAAACTGAAACTGAAGCGTAAAGGAAACAACAAAAAAAACAACAACAACCATATATGTATATATATATATTCCTATATATCTCATTAAATTGGTCGTTGCAATCGTTATCGATATCAAATATTTCAATGAAAATCGCATGACTATATCAATATATATCATGTTTTTATACCCTTGCAAAAAGGGTATATTTATTTTGGTCAGAAGTGTGCAACGCATAGAAGGAAGCATCTCCGACCAAAGAAAGTATATATATTCTTGATCGGCATGAGACAAGTTGAAATAGCCGTGTACGTCCGTCCGTCCGTCTGAATCAGCGCAAACTCCTCCTAGACCGTAAGAGCTACAGAGCTGACAGTGACTTTCATCAATAACTTGGTTACTTTTCAAGCAATTGCTTTCAAAATAAGTATTTGCTAGTTTAATATATCTGTTAATGACTGTGTCAAGTTTTATAAAGATCGGGTGACTATATCATATAGTTCCCATAGGAACGATCGTTGGAAAACAGTGACTTTGATCTATATCTTCCTTATTTCCTATGCTAAGATTGTAGGCCGTTCTTTCGCCTATTTAGATTTTCCACTTTGATGGCTATGGGTAAGGAAAGAGACCCAAAAAGTTAGCCCCGATCCTCTGTTTTTTTTTTTTTTGCTTAATTAGCTTCATAAAAATTCATTTGATTGTTGATTGGAATCATTTCTATATAGTATATATATATTTATCTATATCGAAATGTCATGAGTGCATTAATTTTTTTTTTCAATTGTCTTGACTTTTTGTTGTTGTTGTTGTCTTTTGTCTTCTTCTTCTTCTTTGTAGTTTTTCTAGTTCTCTTAGTTTTTCTTTTTCTTTTGTTTTTGTTTTTTTTTTTAAATATTTTTTAGCTAATTCAGCATTAAAATCAATTCCGTTGTCATGATGTGTTAATGGGTCAAGTTTATAGATTGCATTACACACACACACACACACATAGACACTCACACACACACACACATAGACAGACACATACATATACGGATATGGATATATTATGGAAATGAAAATGGTCAGCAGTGTTTCGTGTTCTACTTAACTGTTAATTGTTAAGTTAAGCAAAAATTTATATTTTTGTATTCTGATCATATTCTTATAAATAATTTTATTGGGGTTTTCTGTTCTTTTTTTTTTTTTGCTTTTCTTTGGCTTCGATTTTTTGGAGTTTCTGTGTCAGTTTTTCGTACTTGAAATTAAGTACAAATAATTGATAATGATCATCATCATCATCATGCTAATTAACCAAAATAATAACGAATGATGATTATAATAAGTACGAAAAAAAAAACACAGAAAAAAAAAAAGAGTCAAGCCCCATTTGGACAGCTGCTAGACGTAGAGATCTCAACTCAACTGAACTTTTCCCCTCTCCACCTCTCTCCCTGTCTCTCCCTCTCCCTCTTTCTCTTCTTTGGAGACTCTTGTCTCACAATAATTTCAGTATTTCTGTCTGTTTTTTTTTTTTTTTTGTTTTTTGTGTTTAATTGTATAATAAAGTTCTATTTTTGGTTAATCAAATTGATATGTTTAATTTAGCTGTTGTTTTTTTTTTGGCACCACTCCTTCCATCCCTCTTCCACTCTCCCTCTCTCTCTCTCACTCTCTCTCTCTCGTGTTTATATAGAAATTGAGTTATTTTCATTTAAGTTACAACTGGTTCCTGTGTCCCTTTTCCCTTTTTAAAAATTAAAGATTTTTGTTGTACTTAGTTAGAATTACTTACTTTACTTTAGTTAGAATAGTTAGTTTGATAGTTTACAACTATATCCTACACTTTAATTATAATAATAATTATAAACTTTAGTTAGAATTTCGAAATTTGGTTTACAATTTGTCTTGATTATTGTTTAGTTTCCTATTTTTAAGCGATTGCTTTCAAAATAAGTATTTGCTAAGTTAATATATCTGTTAATGACTGTGTCAAGTTTCATAAAGATCGGGTGACTATATTATATAGCTCCCCCATAGGAACGATTGGTCGAAAACAGTGACAGTGTTTTTATCATCTCATCGTTGATTTTTGGTCTTTTTTTTTTGCGTATACATATAATATATAATCTAACGTCGAAAAAGTTAAATTTTAAGGGGTGTACCTATTATTTTGATCATGAGTGTATATCTTTTACCATTAATAACAAATCAAATGCTCGTTAAGACAGAAAAAAAAATGATCTTAAAGTATTAACGAGTTCTTCTATCTATCTATCTACTACCCACATCACTCTCTGTCTCTGTCTATATCTCTCTATCTTCCTCTCTCCCTCCCTCTCTATATGTGGTATTTGTTTGCGCCTTTTTTCTAATACCCTTTCCTTTAGTCAAAGTTTTGACAAATAATTGGAATGATTGGATTCTATCCATCTTCTCACATCTCTCTCTCTATCTCGCTCTCTCTCTCTCTCTATCTACTCTCCATCTCTCTCTCTATATATATATATACATATGTTTCTTTCTTTTAGTCAAAGTTTGAAAAAATGATTGGAAAATGCAAAGCGAAAAGCATTTTCTTCCACTTATTTAGCGTTTTTTTTTCAGTTTGATTTTTCAAAAGTTGTTTAGTTTTCCATTTTCTTAGAGTATTGCAAATTTTCGTCTATGATTTTAGTTTCTCATTGTTGTTGTTGTTGTTGTTTTAGTGTTAAAAATTTATGTTGTTGCACTTTCAGTTTGTTGGTTTGTGTTTTGCTTATTTAAGTTTTATTGATTGCACTTTGCACTAATTGTGTCTGCTGCTGCTCCTCACATCACATCAGTCATTCATTCAGTTAGTCAGTCAGTCATTCATTCATTTAGTCAGTTAGTCAGTCAATCATTTGGACTGCATCTTGTACATAAATATTTGCATTTGTATTGAATTTCATGCCAAGCATGCAAAACCAAAACGAACAAAAAAATCTTAAGCCGACGGCAAAAACAAATCGCCCGAGTTCCTGCAAAATCAATCGCTCTATATATATGTATATATATATATGTCTGTATATATATGATTTTCTGGGAACTTTTGTTTCTATTCCTATTCCTATTGCTAATTCTTGTTGTTGTTATTGTCGTTCGACTTGGCTTGAAGTCTCTTTATAGAGTTTTTCGTTTTTCTTTTTCTATGATAAGTCTGCAAGAGTTTTCCAATTAAACGTTTGTTGTTGCTGTTGTTGTTGTTGTTGCAGCAGCTGTCAGCAGAGAAGAGAGAAAGAAACTCAACTTCAACTTCTTCAACCTAATTAACTTGCCAAAACTATATAGAAAGATATGTATATGGGAATAGATATGCAAAAATCATATTTTTTCCATGTCTGCTAGGTCTGGCACTTTTTTTTCTCTGTCATACACTCAAAAAAATGAAGAAATAAGGACTCTAAATGACAATCGATCACTCTGAAATGCAATTCAATTTGAATTTTATTCAAAATTGTCTTCAACCAAATCTCAAAAAAAAGAAGTTTCTTTTCTTAAGAATGCCTCACGGCACATACATATATCGTTACTTAATGAAATCATGAATTCTGATCATTTTCTAAAACATTTAGGGAAATTATTTAATGTAGAAAAAGTTGAATTTGTTTATTCCTTAACTTCGTGTTCATTGTTTGTTATTGTTTCAAAAACTCAGAAGTCTTAGAGGGTTAAATAAGATTCAGGAGAAATAATGATAAAATTTTCTCATAAGAAATTTGTTAAAAATGTTGAATAATTTGGATTAAAGTTCAACTTCTTCTGATGGATGGATCGTCTGTTGTTGTTGTTGTTGTTGTTTCTTTTTGCAAGTGTATGCATTATATAGATATGGATATATATATATATACCGATTTGTATGTATATGTATGTATTATTTTGCCGCCTTATTTGTTCAGAGTTTGGCATTGGGCCAAATTGTCGTCTCGTCTGGGCTTTGACGACTGCCAAAGCAAAAAAAAAAAAAAAAAGGGGGAAAAAGAAAGGAAAAGAAGACCAGGCTGAAGAGGTCTGTCTGTCTCCCCCTCTCCCACTCTCCCACTCTCTCTGTCTGTCTGTCGATCTGTCTGGCCATGTTGATCTTGTGTCTGTCATTAACTTTCAGTTCAATGCGATCACCCAACAAAACTTGGACAAATTGTTGCAATGCAATGCAGTAAGGGGGAGAGGCGGAGCGGGGGAGTAGGCACACTTAAACTTAGTCAACCAATAAATCGGACTCACTTAATGCATATTTTGTAAACAAATTTTGTCTAATGTTTGTCAGAAATCAATAACAAACAATAAAACAACAAAAAAACAAAACAAAAAAATTAAATAAAAAATAAGCGACTAGCAAATCAAAACACGCAAACTCAATTAGCTTTAGTTAAGTAGTCGGAAAATGTGTGAGAGAGAGAGAGATAGAATGAGGCGAAATGTAGATTTTCATTTACATTTTCTCAAGTTTTTTTTGTCGATATCAATAATTATGCAGAGGAAGAAGAAACAGAAAAACAACATAAAAAATGCTGATAAAAACAAAAGAAATGACGACAAAAATTGATAAGAACAATAATAGAGCGAAAGAGAGAGAGAGAAGCGAAGGAAATTGAAAAGGAAACCAGTAACAAGAAAAAAAAATATATATATATATATGTATATATAATAAGCGATAAAGCCTTGCATCGATTTATTGTTATATAACAATTTATTAAACTAAACAAAATTCATTTTATGTTTTCTGTTGAATGTGACTAAATTTAGTTAAAAGTGAAAAATATCGAATAGTTTCTTAAACTAAACAATGAACAATGACTAAGATTAGTTAAAAGTTTAATATCATCTAATAGTTTATTAGATGAAAAAGAGTAAATTTACCCCCCTCCCCCCCTAAAACTTCGAGTCGGGTGGACAATCAGAGTTTGGTTAAGAAATTTTACTTGGTCAAACCAATTTTTGACTTCAATTTCCCCCGCCCCCCAAAATCGAGCGCACGATCCGCCACTGTGATATGACTAAGATTAGTTAAAAGTGGAAAATATCGAATAGTTTAGTCTGATCTAAATCTATGTTAAAGGCACTTAGTTTAGTCTAATCCAAATCTACATATATTAATGGCACTTCTGTTTAGAAATTTTTTAGTTTGAGATATGGTTTTCGATATGAATTGCATTCCATTTTGAAACTAAAACGCAACTTAAAGAAAGCCACTAAAACACACACACACCCACACACACACAGACAGTTTGATAAGCCAAGTTGAAGTTCTCTAATCTAGTCTCAACTCAATCAAATGGAAACACTTTCACGTTCATATCGAGTCAAATAGGAAATGAAATTTTCCAAGTGACATATTTTTGGTCGTTGATCGTTCTTTGCAACACTTTCCAACACTGCTTAAGACTATGACTCTTACCTGTTGCCAAAATTGTGCCAATAAATAAATTTGCTCCTTTTTGAAAAACCAATCGTTGATTGATTGAACAGCCGTCAGATCCATATCGGCTGTCCCAGCGGCTTGTGGCAATGTTGGCTGCATTCGTGGGCTTTTTCCGTTATAAGAGTTTTTTGATTATTGTAAATTCGACAATCCAACCAAAAACAAAAAACAAAAATTATGCGTTCAAATTTGATTCGTTTCTTTGTTGTTGTTGTCTACTTGAGTTTTCTTAGTTGTTTTTGTTTTGTGTTTTGATTTTTGTTAGTTGTGTAATTTGAAATATTTCCAGTTGCACTTTTGAGAGATAAATTTAAACTTTAAACTGGGCAATAAACACTTTTTGGTTGTTGTTGTTGTTTGTTGTTATTGATTGTGCATGTTGTTGTTGTTGTTAATATATAGTTGTTGTTGTTGTTGTTTTACGTGCCCAAAAAAATTCATAAAATTTGTAAAATTAGCCAATTTGATTTGAATTGCAATTTATTTTCTTTTTTTTGTTTTATTAAATAATTTTTCTTTTCTCTCTCTCTTTCTCTTTCTCTCAATCTCTTTTGCTTGTTATTATTAACACAGATTAAACACTAAGTTGTTGCAGTTGTTGTTGTTGTTGTTTGTTGTTGTTTGTTATTGTTGTTATCGTTGTTGTTGCTGCTGCTGCTGATGTTGCAATTGTTGTTGTTGTTGCTGCTGCTGTTGTTGTTGTTGTTGTTGTTGTTGCTGCTGATGATGCGACGGCTTCCTTAATGCTTTTACGATGGCCATGATCATAATCAAAATCAGATCAGATCACTTTAGATCGAATCAAGTATATATAACCGATTTTAGGGACAACCAAAAAAACTAATTGACAATTAAATGAAATTTTGTTTTGTTTTCGGTTTTGATTTTATATGATGGCCAGAGAAATATACATATGCATATATGTATATGTATATATATGCACACACACACACATACATATGTTATATAGATACATATGAGGGCGGGCTTTAGGGGGGGGTTTTAAGCCATATTGTTGCAGTTGCTCTTGTTGTTGTTGTTGTTGTTGTTAGTTGTTTCGCACATGTTTCATCTTTACACTTTACACACTTGGCACACACACACACACAACATTTTTTTTTATCATCATCTGTTTCATTTGCACTTGAAAAAAAAAACTAATTGTTATTATTTACTTCTTGTTGCTGTTGTTGTTGTTGGTACACCACTTCTCTATATATATTTCTTGTTTAATTTTGTAAAAAATAAATTAATTAATAATTAAAATTTAATTTGATTTTCGTTTTATAACTGATTATTCTCAATTTTGGGTGTTCAGCTCGTCTCGTCTTCATCAACTACCTAAACTGCTTTACTTTAGCAACTTCTTGTTTAGCTTGGCTTTTGGTTTTGCCTTTGCCTTTGCTGCTTTTAGCTGGCTGCGTGTCTTCTTCGTTCGTTCGTTCTTTGGGGTTAGACGACGTTGTTAGTTGTCGTCGACGTAGACCAACCAACAACCTAGCAAATACGGCAAATACGATGTTGCCAGTCACGAATTCAGTTGATGACTGAAAAATTTTTGAAAAATTTGGAAAAATTTCCTCTCATCGTTTGAACAAAGTGAATAATATTATTGCCTCTCTCTCTCGGGAGAGCGTTGGTGAGAGAGAGACAGGGAGTGAGCGAGCCATCGAAGCCGAATTGCACTTCGTGTCGCAGTCGTTCGTTTTTCACTCACGCACACACACACTCTCGCATACGCAGAGATAAAACCAGAGACAACATTGAGTAAACGCGTCGCAGTCAACGTCAACGCTGCCAATGCCCCGCTTACACACACTCAAGAGAGAGAGAGTCACACTCATGCTGCCGGCGAGGGAGCAAGCAAGCGAGCCAAAGCAAGTGATATGAGTGTGTGAGAGAGAGCACCAATTGCACTCACACTCAATTGCTCGTACCCATCGCTTTTGATTTCTTTCAATAGGTTTTTGATTTTTGTGTTTGCGTCTGGTTTTTTGTTTTTTTTCTTTTTGTGTATGTTGTTTTTTTTGGATTTTTCTGCGCCGTCGCTGTCGCTGCTGCTGCTGCTGCTGCCGCTGCTGCTTCTTTCTTTCTTTCTTTCCTTCTTTCTTTGATAACTGCTGTCAGTTGCATGTATTGAAATTCATTCATTCAAACTCTTGTTCCATGTGCTTCTCTCTCTCGCTCGCTCCCGCAAACACTTTGCCGACTGACTGTGTCCATCTATCTCACTCGTGTGCGCGCTGAAGCTGTAGCTGGGAGACTTTTTTCCTATTGGGAAAAACTTATAGGAAAATGCTGCTGCTGCTGCTACTGCTACTGCTGTTGCCGTTGCCGTTGCGCTGCTGCCCCTTTCTTCTCTGCCTTTTCCCTTATTGAGCTGCAGATTGAGTGCAAAATGCCTTGAAGGGGAAGCGAAAGAAAAAGATGCGCAACATTCGCTTTGGTGGGACGTTATATATATTTTTTTTTTTTTCCATACATTTAATTTTTTTGTTTTTTTTTTTCGTGAATTGAGAGCTGCTAGTGGTAAATTTTTTCGGTTTTTTTTTCCGGATGGATTTGGTTTTTTTCGTGGATAAGTTGAAATTATTATTGTGTCTGGGTTTTGTTTTTGTGTTTTGCTTTTTTGTTCAAGTGGCCAAGGGAATGTGGTTGGCCTGGCTTTGTGAGGGGGGGAGGGGTACCCCCCTTAAAGAGACTTAAAGTCTCAGTACTTGCACTTGCAAGCTTGGCTTTAAGCCACACACAAAGGTCAGGGACAAAATAATTCAATTAGTTGGTAGTTAAGTTCTCAGAGTGTTCTTAACGTAAAGTCCTTCAAAATTGCATCCTTGGACTCTAACTGTAATTATTGATAAGCGTAATCAAAATTTATCAAAAGACTTAAAGTTAAGTTAAAAATTATAAATTTAAATTTTTACTGTAATTATTGATAAGCGTAATCAAAAATTTATCAAAAGTCTTAAGTTAAGTTAAAAATTATAAAAGGGTTCAGGATAAGAATTTTCTATTTTGATGGCTTAAATTATTATGAACTATTACAAATTTCTCGTCATTCAAAGTTTATAGATTATTTATTAGTTATTAATTATTTTGTCTTATTAGAATTCGAAAATTTATCGAAAATCATTTTCTTCGTTTTAGAATTATCTTTTTTAAGGGGCCTAAATTGCATTTAAAAATGATTTTTTTATAGAGTTTTAAATTTAAATTAAAATTTTATTGTGTTGCATTAAAATTTTGCAAGGATTCTTATGTGCAAGGATATCTATGTGCCTATGTACTCAGATGTTTACATTTATCCTATTGAAGGAATTTATTTCTTTTTGTTCATTCCCGAAGCATAATAACTCGACAAACCATCCCAACTTTCCTCCCCCCCTACACCCACACCACTCCTCTATACCCCCCATCCACACCCAACTAACCCATCGCAAAAAGAAGAGTTCAAATTGTATCGAAGTGCACTCTGGGAGGAGCAGAAGGAGGAGGCGGGCAGGAAGGCGGGCAACCTTAACCCACACACTCAGGCAGATAGAATGCAAGGAGACTCTCTTAGTCGCAGTCATCGTCTTGTTGTTGTTGTTGTTGTAGTAGCAGTAGTAGTATTAGTAGTAGGTGGTTGCCCTTTCTCTCGGCTCGACAAAACGACGACGACGACGACGACAACAGCAACGACGACTCGACGCGGTCTCTTCTCTAATGTCGTTGGCGTTGCTGTCGTTGCGGGGGGAAGGGGGTGGGCAATGGCTTAGAGATTTTTTCTTTCAGCCAACCATTTCTTGTTGGTGGCACTCGCATGTGTGTGTGTGTGTGTAAGCTTTCTTTCTTTCTCATTTATACACATGAGAGTTTTATATGATTGACAATCAATGGATGGGTTACGGTTACTCTTCTCTTCCCTTCCCTTCCCTTTCCACCATTCCTTTCGAACCTGACAAAGCGGGGAAATGGCTAAAAGTGCAACAAACACACACACACTTTGAATAAAAACCCACTTGTTCTTCGAGGCCGAATATCCAACTAGAAAGCACTCAAACTCTGAGACTGTTTCAATTCTCACTCAATGACAGCGTGCTCATCCTCCGCTCTTGCGAGCGAGTGAGTGCTCGCTCTTTCTCTCTCTCGCCGTCTGAGTTAATCTCTCGCGCAGTGGTTTGTTGGTTTGAGTTGCAGTTGCAATTGAACTCAGGAGTTGTGCCTGAATATCGAAAAGAAGTTCGAAAGATGTTGCTGTTGCCTTTGCCCTTCTTTCGAACTCACTGTGAACCAAAGTAAGCCGGGCGTTATATGTTAAGTTACGCTTTATCGCTTAAAAGATAATGCCAATTATTTTGTAGACAGTTTGTTTTTCTATTCTATTCTATATTGCAAATAGGAAAAGATAGAAAGAAAGTAGAAAACAAAAATCCCTTCTACATATGAAATATGTAAGTTTTAAAGTAATTCTGTCATCATTTTAAGAAGCTTTCATGGATTTTTGCCACTTCCGGGTTCTAAAATTGTGTGACTTTAGTTATTTCCCCTTCGAGGGGAATTTTTGTAACCTGTTTAAGTCCCTAAAGATGACTTCAAACAGTTTATTAAAAACTATTAACTAAGTTTAAGGTTTCATAGAAATGTTAATTTATTTATAATTGTTAAAAATGTAAAAAATTTCTTTAATAATAGTTATTAAATAAATTTTTTATGCTAAACTTATTTTAATTTAATTCCTAAAGATTAAGAAAGTTATAAATACAAACCAAAGGCAAGTTTTTTTAGTAAAATTTATTGCAATTACTCTCTAACTTTAATATTAATAATTAGAAATACTTTGATTTATTTTTAATTCTTTTTTTAAGATACTTAGAATTCAGGAATGACAGATACATCGGTATTTGTATCTGTATTATCGCCGAACCGCAAATTCGAACGACTTTTATTTCCTTCCTTCCTCTACTAACTACACCTGCTTGATATAAAAACTCACTCACTCGGCCGCAACTCACTCACACTTGCATTTACACACACACAGACACGAGCACACACGGAGAGATGTTCGCTCAATTTTCGATAATTCCCATAACCCCAACCCCCATTCGTTCCCTACCCCACTCCACCACAACAAACCTTCACACACATATAATCATCAAAACCAAATCGTATACACGCATACACCGATACACTAGTACAAGTGTCACAGAGGCAGCGGCGACGGCGGCGGCGGCGGCGGTAGCAGAAGAAAAAGCCAGCCCGCCCCATTTGATTGGCGAGCAAAGGCAAGCAGACGACGACGACGACGTCAATGGACAACACATACGATGATGGGACATACATATGTGTATGTGTGTGTGTGTGTGTCTGTGAGCTGCGCAGGTAGCAGAGGAGCACAGCCCCAAACAGCCGTTCAACATCATTCATCTAAAGAAAACGACGACGATGACGACGTCGACGACAACGACGATGTAGTAGTAGCAGCAGCGAAGCAGCATCGCAACAAATTTTTCTACTTCTTCTAGCTATTGCTGCTGCTGCTGTTGTTGTAATAAGTTAAGAAAAAAGCTTGAGTGTGTGTGTGTAAGTGGAAGGGGGAGGCAGGGCACCAGCAACAACAGCAGCAGCAGTGGCATTTTATTTTATGGCGCGCTCGCTCGCTCGCACCAAACGCCATTGAATTGAGCTTACATACTCATGCTCTGTGACTAGGTGTGTGTGTGTGCGAGCGCTATATGTGTGTGTGTGTGTGTTGGGGCTTTGATTTCTTTTGCTTACAAGTTTTTTTCTTTTTGTTTTATTTTCTTTTTTTCTTTTTTTTTTTTATGCGGTGCTCTCTGAGGGCGCTCTTTTTCTCTCTCTCTCGCTCCATCACTGTGTCTCTTCGCTGCGCACGCGCTTCGTTTTCTTTCAATTCGTCGGCTTTCCTCTGAGCGAAGTCGCCTCGGCCGGTTTGCTGTTGTTGTTTCTTATTTTTCGAGTGTGGCGCTTGATTTTGGCTCAGTTTTTATATCATTTAATTTTTTTTTTTTTCGTACGTACATATATCGTTGCCCCCTTCCCGCCATAGGTGTAAAAGAGTGCGAGCTATGCAGGTGCCGACGACAGCGACGACGACGACTACGACGGCGGCGGCGACGACGACAATGATGATGCGTTGCGTAGTCTTTGCTGTTGTTGTTGCTGATTGAAATTATGATTTTTTATTATTAGTGGTGTGCGTGTGTGTGTGTGTGAGAGTGTGAGTGTGTGTTGGCCTAACTGTTAAAGTGTCATATTAGCGTTGTTTTTGGTTGGTTGATTCGACAACTCATACTCACACACACAAACACACACACGGCAAGTAGGCAATGCTTCTTTCAGTGTGTGTGTGCAGCAAATTGATTTGATTTGTTCTGCTTTTGACAAAAAGAAACAAAAAAATGGAAAATAAACGAACGCCTAATGAAGCAGTGCTGCCTATTGAGATAAATATGTGTGTTTAATAAATGAACACACACACACACATACAAACATGAATATGTACTTAGTCTGTAGATTTATATATTTTAAAAATGAGTTTGAACAGAAATTTCATTTTACAAAATTCCTAAAAACTGCTTACTTTAAAAATTGATAAAATTTTTGAAGGATTTTCAATTTTTATGATACTTAATCCTATTGAAATGCAATCTCTCAATTGGCATTAAAACCCCAAATGAATCTTTGCTAAAAATCGGGTCAAAATATATATTTTAAAAATTTTTAAGTGTTTGATATTATTTTCAGATTTGGTGAATTGTTATTAAAGTGAAATCTAATTTGTTTTATTTAAATTGTTTATAAATTAGGATAAACTGAAAGGATAATAGGTCAGATTGAGGAAAAATTTCTTTAAAATTCTTAAAAAACATATATTTTTGAGTATTTTTCAAAATCCGTGCATTTCCTTTTATTAAATTCAATTCAGTTCAATTCAATTCAGGGATTTTGCCTCTGAAACTTGTGAAGTTTCCCACCAAAATACAGTAGAATCCGCTTTTAACATCCGTCCGGTTGTAGCGACTCCGCTTATAACGTCCGTCCGGTTATTGCGGCTAAAGTTCGATGAGTGATTGGTTGGTCCCAATGGAAAACTTATATGAAGGGGCCTCCGGTTAGTACGTCTTTCGGATATAACCACAAACATCGTCTGTCCCTTGAGCATCGTTATAACCGGATTCTACTGTACTAGATTTCTTACCAAATACACAATTTTCCCTAACAAAATGAAGAGGAATATCAGTCAGCTCATAAAATGGTTAATCCAATGTTTCAACTTTTAAATAAATGTATAGGTATAATGATAATTAATATCCGATTTTTTAAGTATTAAATTTTTTAATTAAATTCTAACAGTTGATTCATAATTTATTTGTAATTTGCTCCTATAAAAACTTTAATATGCATTTTATTTCATATTTTAGAATAGTTTTTCCCTTTTAAGCCAGCCTGGATATATTTCGAAATCTGAAAAACACCTGGAATGAATATATGTATACAATACCTACACGATCGAAATAAGGACTATTAGATGCCTGATATGGTGCTTTTCCAATGTTTAGTTAAATTTTCTTGCCAATTTTTCATTCGGCACTTTCACTTTTGTTTGGTTTTCTTTCCATTTTTTTGTTTTTTACTACCGGCACACACGCCCATTTAATGCGTTAATTACTGTTAATTAGACGTAAACATAAAGCAAAAAAAAAAGATACAAAAATTGCAGTCCAAAAAATGCTTTCCCTTTTCAAAAAAAAAATGTGCCAAAAAAAAGAGAAGAGAAGTACAAAAAAAAAAACAGATTGACAGCAATTACAGGGAGTTGGCCAGGCGCCGCAGGACATCAGCAACAACAACAACAACAACCACTACACACACACACAAAGAGAAAAGGGAAACGGGAGAGAAGCCCTTTGACCTTTTACCGAAAAATGGCAACATTGCATAACAGAGAATCAAGAGCAACAATATTTGCATTGTTTTGCAATAAACGCGTGATAATTGCACACACACACACACACACACACACAAAGGTGTTTGCAAATGCCAAAACCCAAGTGCATGGAAAACCAAGAAGCAGGGCAAAAAACAAAAAAATCCTCTGCGAAATTAAGCAGGGAAAGGGTTGCTGGCATAGGCGTAGCTCAAATTGTGTTTTAGGGGATCATCACAAGGGAAAACCCTAATTCGATGGCTAGAGACAATGCGAGGTGTGTTCCAAAAGTAAAAGTAAAACCCCCTCTCGCTGCGCTCATGTCAAAGTTGGTTGGTTGCTTTGGTTGATGATATGTAACACAGACGACAAGGACGAGGCGTAAGGCCAAACGGAAAAATAGAATAGAGGTGCATGGTGCAGGGGGAGGGGTAGGTAAACACACTCACACACACGCATTGCGTGATTTTTGCACAACAAAAACAAAAAAGTAGAAAATTTTTCAGTGGTTGATTGTTTTGGGTTTTCGCAATGATAAAGAGTCAGGAAAATGGAAAGGGAATGAGTGAAAGAGGGTAAAAAAAAATACACAGAATAGACAGAGGATAAATGCTCAAGCAACAGGCGTTTTGTGCCCATTATTATTGTTGTTGTAATTGGGTAATTGATAAATGATTAGGCACAACAAAATGCAATTTTGCAATTGCAAAAAAGAAAAGAAAAACAACAACAAACAACAACACAAAAAAGGGTTGCCAAAGCCCAAGGGGCAATATCAACAAGGTTAAGTCCATATGAGTTGAAGTGGATGATGGATGAGCAAGTGGAAAGAGACGTATAAAGGAGCTGTGAGCCCAATTTGCTATATCAATGGCAGATCCTGAAAACTACTGAGATTCCGAAATTCTCAAAATTATGAGAAGCTATATAATATTAGCAGGATATATTCTATAAATTTCTACACATTTAACATGAAATAGAAGTGAATATTCTTCATTTTGTATGCTTTGGAAGTATTTGTCCACTTAATTTGGTTATAATTCCCAACTAGTTTTAGCTAATGATAAATTTTGGTGGATGTTCTAGTACAAGCGACCTGGTTGGCATTTTAAATGTGCTGCCTTTTGAAGTAATCTTCTTCCGAAGAATTGGGAGAAACCAATCACTCATCGAACTTTAGTCGCTATAACCGGACGGACGTTATAAGCGGAGTCATCTTAACCGGATTCTACTGTATACGCATGACATATTCTATAAATTTCTACATATTCAATATGAAATAGAAGTGAATATTTCTGATTTTCCATGTTTTGGAAGTATTTGAGACTTCATTTGGTTGTAGTTCCCAACTAGTTTTAGCTAATAATAGAAATACAAGTGAATATTCCCGATTTTCTATTCGTTAGAAGCATTTGTCCACCTAATTTGATTGTAATTCCCAAATAGTGTTAGCTAATAATAAAAATACAAGCGAATATTCCCGATTTTCTTTGTTTTGGAAGTATTTGTCCACTTAATTTGGTTGTGTTTCCCAACTAGTTTTAACTAATGTTGGAACTTGGTGGATTTTGCTTTACAGAACTTTTTTTTATGCTGCCTTTTGAAGTAATCTTCTTCCGAACTGGTAAAGGTCATAAACCTAGCCAGATATAAGTGATTTACCTCTCTCTAACAAGTTACTTATAGCTTTCGACATCCTTTGAAACAGAGGTGTCCTTACTTACATTAAAAGGAGATTTCTTTGTCAAGTTAGTTACTTCAAGTAGATCGCTCTACTTTTTTCTCTTTTTTTGGTTTCCTTCTTGACTTGAATTTTGATTTTCAGTCTTCAGTATTTTTCCAGCTGCTACAAAAATTGCTTACACCCAATTTGAATTCTGACAATTAAACACCTTTGCTCATTACTCAACTTGGTCTTTTGAGGGGTTGTAGGTAACTTGATTTGCATATTGCATATATAAGAAAAAAAAAAAAACGAAGGACTTGGGTGACGTTCATCCCACTTCCACACACACACACACACACACACACACACATTGAGTAAATTTTCTTCAAAATTATTATAATTAAGTCCGAGGCAAAGATGAAGATGAAGAAGAAGTTTTTTGGCCGGGTGGTAGAGGCAGCTGGGCCTCAAGTTTCGATTACCCTGAAAATTGGCAACGTTGCTCTTGACAAAAAGTGGGAATACGTTTTTGAATATACTGAGTACTGATCACTTATAGACTTGCGGGGGTGAAAGGGACAGCGACAGAGGGAGAGAGACAGATGTGGTTAGGGGGTCACATTTCGCTTTGGTAAACATCCTTCAACGCCTCGGTAAGCGCCGTTTTCATCGTTTTATCGTCTATTCTTGTTGTTGTTGTTTTTTGTGTGTCTTGTGTTTAATTGGAATTTAGCAGATGCATTTCAGTTGCATTGCGGTTTTCGTTCTAATTACGCTTATAAAAATGGACACCGATACCCATCCTATACCTGGGGCCAGCAACAATGCAACAGAAGTGGCTTTATCCTAAACAAAAGGCAACCAAATAACAAATAGAACCGACGTCAGCTATAGCTTTATATATATATATTTGGTGTGGAGTTTCCCATTTCGTTTGATCGTGTTTAGGAATTGTAATACGATCAAAGAGCGTGATCTAATGGACAATGGTCAAACAAAGGCAAAGCAAAAGCAGAGTCAAGCGAAACTGAAGCTAAAAACCCAACAGACATATTCGGTTTTTTACCTTCACTTCTTCTTCTTCATCATCTTTTTATCATCATCTTCTCGCTTCCATTTTCGCATTTGCATTTCAATTAAAATACATCCAGCTCAGCGATTTGCATAGAAAACGCATAGCTCATCATCATCCTCGCAATGATGATGATGATTATGATGATCATTGCCCATTGCCCGAAAGTGTCGAATGCAGTTTTAGATGCCAAATTCAACTGAACTGAAGCGACGGTGGTTCAGCCGTGGTTCGTTCGGTTCGTTTTTTCGTTAGATTTATGGGCTTTGCATATGCCGCACACAGACCAAAAGATACAATTACCAATAACAGATACATTGGCAAAGGTGTCCTGCGGGACCAACGTAACAAATGCCTGACTTTTTTTTTTCTATTCCAACTCTGACCTTTTGCCTAATGACGATGATGATGATGCGACCAAAACCGACCCATCGACCAACCCACTGACTGACAATATCAACCCTACACAAACCTCCAACCCCTTGAAAGAAATACACAAAAATAAAGTGTGTACAGTGTTACAAGATCAAACATTTTCCAAATCACAGATCCTTTTCTCTTAGGTTGGCTATGGATGGATCTTAGATAGGGTTAACTCTCAGTTGGCCGCCTACTCACACGATAAGGCAATAATCCAACGGGGATAATGAAAATGATTGTGGATTAAGGGGTTTATATACCTTTTTTTTTAAAAAATCGAAATTTATTTTTATTGTTTTATCTTAAAGAACAACTTCTTGAGAACACTTACCCAAATTTTCATAAAGATTTGACCAGTAGAAAAAAAAGTTACAGCCATCCTAAACGCGCGCCTTGTCGCGGCCCAGAACCCGAGCTTGAAACCTTAAACGCGAATATCTCGAAATGGTGTTTTGCGGTAATATGGATTGGCGGAAAACTACCGAACCGATTTTATTTAAATTTTTTTTTTAATGTTCGTAATGAAATTTTTTCTGTGCTTGAACGATCGAATTTTCACGCACAAACTTTTTTTTCGCCGTAATGAATTTATTAGAGAAATTTCTAGCGATCAAAAAGTTCATTTTTAGCATAAAACGTTCCCGTATACACAAAGAAGAAAAAAATCATAAAAACAATCGATCAAGGAATTACACAAAACGAATGAAATTTGTTTACTTTTATGGTTTCGGTTGACCTGTTCGACCTGGGGAATTATCACCGCAAGGCTCTTCCAAAAAAAAGGCCTTTAACCGAAACAGACACTCCTTAAAAACTATTCACGAAATTTTGCACAAGCATTGTTAATAAAGTGTACTATCAAAAAATAAAAACGTTCGTCTAATGAAATAATTGCTACATACCTAAAAAAAAGTCCAAACTTTCCTCTTTTTCTTCGACAAAAAAGGTATTTAACCGCCTAAAGAAGTTTTTTGGTTTTTGTATAAAATTATTATGATATTCCAAGTTATTGTTAAAGTTACTCGTAAATAAAGTAAGGTTAGGTCATCTAGTCTAGTTACCCGTAAATAAAGTAAGGTTAGGTCATCCTAGTCGTATCCCTTCATAACATAGACTTCATTTTTAAGGATTAAATGAAAAAGTTTTAGAATTTCAGAAGAAACATTGAATGGGAAAACTTTTTTGAATGGGAAAACAATTGAACATTGAACCACTGTGCCATATGCAAATTTTGAGATATTTCTACATATACATACATATAGATATATATTGTATAATGATAATGCTTTGATTTTTGGCAAGCTGTTAGCTTTTTTTTTCTTCCCTCCCCTCCCCTCACCACTCCCTGTCATATGTTTCATATTGAAACTTTTCTAGTTGCTTGGGAAAATTGTTCCCACACACACACAAAAAAAAAAAAGAAAAGAGAAAACATTTATAAATTACATACTAACTAGTTAGATGAAGAAGCTATATAATTTCAACAAATGTGGGCGGGCCAAGAAGACGATGACGAAAAAGAGAAGAGAAGAGTCTAGAAAGGGGGTGGGGGGGCACACACACACACACAAAGATAGTTGTTATCTGTGTCGCTTTGCTACGCATTGACGCCAAAATGCAGGAGACATACGTTCCGTAGAGAGACAAACGCGTATCTAATAGATACATGTGAAAATCATGCATTTGACAAGCCGCTGGGAAAGCCAATGAATTGTGCTATTGGATGTGAGCTAAGGAAGAGCAGCAGCAGCGGCAGCAGATTAGAGTCGAGGTACTCGGCTTCAGCAGCACGGAAACGTGTTATGACAATAGAGGGAGCCCATCATCATCATCATCATCATTATCATCATCAAACAAACCCAACAATCAACTGAAGGTGGAGTAGAGCGGAGTCTAGTGCAAAGTGGAGTGGCTATGATGATGGTTAGAAGGAAGGGGCGGATGGAGGATGGTAAATTCTTTGTCTGTTCTGGTCTATTAAGCAATGCTCTGGCCTAGGCTACAGCTTTGACATGGCTCGAATTGTCGACTAGTATCTTAAAGATACTAGTTAACTAATAATTAGCTCGCTGCGACTAAAAATTGCTGACTGCAACTTACGAAATGTGTGGGAAATTTTGCATTGAATTCGATTGTTGGCCATATAAATTTATATATAAGTCTCTCTTCCTCTCTCACTCCTCAGTTCTCTCTGTCTCTATGTGTGTGTGTGTGTGTGTGTGTGTGTGTGCCCCCCTCCATTTATTGTTTGGCAACTTTCAAACTTATTGTTTTCGTTTTTTTTCTTTTTTGCGTTTATGGTTGCTTTGTACTTTGAGTTTTGTTTGCCATTTATTGCCTGCTTGTGATTATATTATTTTGTGTTTTTTGTGTGTGTGTGTGTGTGTGTGTGTGTGTATGTGTTTTTTTTTCTCAACTTTTGGCCTGAACTCTCAGGGTCCGCCCGCTCTGCCCCCCTCGTCCTCTATCAGCCTGCATTGCTGCCCCGCTTTTTGCGTTTTTTTTTTTGGCTATATCTCTCTATTAAATTACACGTTTGGCAATCGCTTGTCGTTGTTTTTGTTGTTGTTGTTGTTTGTTTTAGCTGCAATTTTCGGTAGCTTATAATGGACCACAATTTTATTGACATTATTTTAATTAGCAGTTAGCAGTTGTTGTTGTTGTTGTTGTTGCTATTGTTGCTGCTATTGTTGCTGGTGTTGTTGCCAAGTCACTAATTGAGGTTAATGGGGCTTCTTGAAATCGTTCGAGACCGGGTTCGAGCCAAGTTTTGTTATATGATCTCACATATATCTATATAGTCTCTCGCTCTCTCATCTATGTATCTTTTATTTTGTATTAAATATCCAAGTGCTAAGTAATGAAAATATAATTTATATAATTTGTTGTGACCCCAAAATCGAATAAAAAATATACAAACTAAATTTTGCTCTCATCACATTAAATACATATATGGAAATAAGTGCAATAGTCCTTCAAAAGAAAGGGAATCTTAGGCAATCAAGGACTAGTTGTGGCGGCAACTGATTCAAATTCTGATTTCATTCGATTGTTATTTAATGTTAGTGAAAAGTTTTGATATGTTAATTTATAGCGTTCAATTGGTCATTCTATTGAGATGATGTTCTGTAAATGTCGTGGGAGTATCCCTAACGGTTTTTTTAAAAATAAATTTTGATAAAAAGCCCCAAAATTCGGACCCGACATTTTCAAAACTTGTAAAATTGATTGTACGCCTTTGGACCCTCAGAAAAAATTGTAGGTCTAGTAAAACTAAGATAAACTGCATACCACAAATTGTTAATTTGGCCCCAGGCTCCAATTTGGAGCCAATTAAAAAATTCAATTTTGTATGTATTTCTTTTGGTCTTCCTGTTTGGCGTCACTTTACGCCACTAACTCACACTAAAGTATAACTACACTTGAACCATGAAAGATAGTGAATTAAATTTCCCGTCGAATGAGATATTGTTCACCAATCTTAGATTAAAATTAGAGAGAGTTCGTTGCCCGTCAAAAAACGTTAATTCGTGCAAAAATCGGTTTTTTTTAAGAATTTTTATTGGCGATACGGTTAATCTCAGTTCAATTTTTGTTTGCCCGTGTGATAAAACAACATTAAAACAATATGTGTGAATATTTTCATCTAAAAATATTGAAAATTGAGTGAGATATAGGCTATCTCCGGCGGGACCTCGAAGAAAAGTGGTTTGCGGTAAACATTGTAACTCGTCACAGAATTATCGGAAACGAAAAAATCAAATTGCATTAGTTAAAGGACAAAATTCTCTAGGTAACGCTGTCGAGTTTTTTTATTTTTTTCTTCTATTTTTTAAGGCACTTTAAAGTCAAAAACCCCGATTTTCGCCCCGAAAAACCGAGTTATTTGTTGTTGTAAAAATAATAAATTAAAAAAAAAAAACTCGACAGCGTTACCTAAAGAATTTAGTGAAGAAATACTGTGCAAAATTTAAAAACGATTCGTCCAGACTTTGAAAATGGCAACTTTTCAGGAAAGAGTTTTTAAGTTTTAGACACCCAAAAATCTAATATAAAACGGTCAGTCAACCTGCGCAGTTAAGCCCATAACTTCAGAAGTTTTACTCGGATCGATCTAAAACACAGTATTCTTCAAAATGTTGTGCATTCAGAAAAAAATATAAAAAAAAATTCATAAAAAGGGTTAGGGGTTTTTTACTTGCAAAATATCAAGAAGAAAATAAGTAAAAATCATTTAAACTTTAAGATCTCAACTTAAGTTTGAATATGGAGCTCTCCAGTTTGATTAGTTTTGTCATTCCCTCAAAAAAAAAAAAAACCAGAGGGCCGGGGCTAACTTCGACCGCGTCAAAGTTTGTATACCCTTGCAACTTTTTTGGTAACTGTTTCCTTACCTATAGCCATCAAAGTGGAAAAACGTTTAAGCTAAAAAGGCTAATGTTTGCTAAAGAACGGCCGGAGATATTGATCAAAGTCACTGTTTTCCACCGATCGTTCCTATGGGAGCTATATGATATAGCTACCCGATCCTTATCAAATTTGGCACAGTCATTAACAGATATATTAAACTAACAAATGTTTAATTTAAAAGCAATCGCGTCAAAAGTAACGAAGTTATTCACCAAAGTCACCGTTTTCGAAAGATCGTTCCTATGGGAGCTATATGATGTAGTCACCCGATCTTGATCAAATTTGGCATAGTCGTTGATATGTGTAATTAACTTACCAATATTAAAATTCACGACAATAGCTCAGAAAATAACGAAGTTATTAAGAAAAGTCACTGTTCGTGACTTTGCCATTTGTATGGGAGCTATATGATATAGTGATCCGATCCGGCTGAATCCGAGATATACAACGCAGTATATACAAGCCTACATGCAAAATTTCAGCTCTGTAGCTCTTACGGTCTAGGAGGAGTTTGCGTTGATCCAGACGGACGGACGGACGGACGGACGGACGGACGGACGGACATGGCTATTTGAACTCGTCTCGTCGTGCTGATCAAGAATATATATACTTTATATGGTCGGAAATGCTTCCTTCTATGCGTTGCACACTTTTGACCAAAATTAATATACCCTTTTTGCAAGGGTATAAAAAAGAAAAGGATTTTGGGTTGAGTTGACATTAAAAAACTATTCATATTTTGGTGTGTTTTTGTCTTGTGACCGAGAGCTCTCCTCCATCATTAATTTGCATTAATTCCAAATCAAGAAATGTGCGCAAGGCTTTTGAATCGAATTACAACACACAATCGAGCATATGTGTGACTCAGTCAGGCATTCAGTCAGTTAGTCAGTCAGTCAGGCAGGCTAAGGCGCATAGTGAGAGCACGTCTTTTGCCTAATGACATTTTTGAGGTTGACAGCAAAGGGTTTTTTTTTTTGTTGTCCTTTGGTTTGCTTTCTTTTCCTTTCCTTTCCGGTTTTCTTTTTTTTGGTAAAAAACGCATATGACATTTGTTTATTTGCATCATTTACCTTCTCAACGCTGTGAAGTAGACTATGCGAAAAAAGGAGCAAAAGAAAGTGACTAAAGGGCGGGGAGGGGGAAAAGGAGTGCAAAGCAAAGGATTATTAATGATGCTGCTGACAAGTGAAGTGGCAAAGTCGAAACTAGACTGAAACTGAAGCTGAGATAGAGAAGGAGAGAGAGAGAGACAGAGAGAGAGAGAAAACGAGACCGCAAATGCGGATAGACGTATGTGATTTATTGGCATTTCTAGCATTTAGCGAAGGTTCTCATTTCCCTCTGACATTTGCATAGCAAAGCAAAGCCATAACCGAAACCCAAGTCATTTCATTACATTTTTGCTCACACACACACACTCACCCACACACACACACACATATACTTATACCATTTGTAATATTGATTAATGGAGCTGTGCGAGGCCAACAAGTGCGTGAGCCAATCAAAAGGTGTAGGATCTGCCATCTGCCCATCTAGTTAACATTTCCACATTCAACAACATATACACACACACATATATATACACTCACACACACACACACACACACGCATATCCAACTATTTGTATATATTTTCTCACGCAACAGTCAATGGCATTTGATGATTATTCCGATACCGATTCACATTTGCATATATCTACCTACCTCCCTCCCTCCCTACCACCCTTCCTGCTCCTCCATAGATCTACTCCCTGCCCTCCTTAGTTAACGTGAGAATGAAAAGTGCCGTATACCTATATCCATGTCCGCGTTTTTCTTGTGTCCTTGAGTCCTCCACATTCAATGCGTTATCGCATTATGCACGGCTCTGCATTTTCAAGAAACATATAAACAAGGTAGGGGCTGCGAGAGAGGGATGGTGGTGGTGGGAGGACGGACGGTAGCAAGGACAGAGAGAGTATACGCATAGTTGGCCATCGATAGGTGGCTAGGTAGGGCAACAAGTACGTATGGCAATAAGCAACATCCGCTTAGAAAGCCATGCCAATCTCAAAAACCCTTAACTCGAATCGAGAAATACCCTAGAAGTTGAAATCTTTGAGTTCAAAAAGAGTTGAGAGAGAGAATCAAGTGTCCATGAACCCCAAGGAAACCAACTGAGAATTGTTGAATGATGGACAAGAAAGTGCTTAGAATTGTGTGTCCTTACTGAAAAACCAACTGAGGATTGAAAGTAAAAGCAAGCAGTGCAAATTCCACGACTATCTAAAGTAAAGTTCTAATACATTTCATGTCATAACACGGCTATATACTCACAAGATCGGTATGCCATATGCTACCCTAGATGCCAGGCAGCAGCAGCAGCAACAGAAACAAACAACGCCAGTGGCAATGACAGCGGCAACATGCTCATTATTAACCACTAAATAACATTGCCAGTGTGTGCATATGCATGCTGGTACATTTGTATCTCATAGATACGCAGGCCGAAATGCAGCTACATAGCTAGTTGTGTGCAGTTTTGCAGTTTGCAGTTCCAGCTTACCACGTATAACGGTGCATTTAGCTATGTGGCCCCCGCAAAAGTTTTTACAACAGCAACATGGACGACCTTTTCAAGCCGAAGTGCCGGGTTTTTATCGGCACAAATCAGCATTGCCACCTACCCAGCTCTCTGTCCCTCTCTCTCTCACACACAAACACTCCCTCTCTGTCTCTCTCTCCCTCTCTCGTGTGTTGCACTTGCCGTTGGAAATTAATTTTCGTGCAACAGAGTCAGAGTCTAGAACAATAGACTAAATACAACCGCGACCACGAAGCTTACCTCACACTCACTGCCCATTCCCATGCCACATGCCCCACATGCCCCATCTGCTTGCCGTATCCACTTGTTGTTGCTGTTGCTGCTGCTGCTTCTTAATCCCCAACGTATGCCTGGTTTTTGGTTTGTTTTTGGGACGTACTTGTAGATACCCTCAATAAAGAAAAAATGCAAAAATTCACACACATCGTTTTTGTGTTTTTTTTTGTATTGTTTTTGTGAAACCAGAGAGAGAAAGAGAGAAAGAGGGAGAGAGCGAGAGAGGGAGTGGGAGGAAAATAGAAACAAAAAGATATCGTTAAGACCTTTGGGAACTTTTTCAAACAAAATTGACAGCTAACGGCCTCGGATCTTCTTCACTCTAACGAACTACTGACAATTTTTAAATCAAATGGAGATTCATTGAATTTGATTCTGAAATTAATAAAGCAAAAACATTAATTAGCGATTCTATAGTGTTAAAAAGGAAAAGGTAGAGAAGGAATTAACTTTAAACTGATCACCTAAAGAACAATATAAACTCAAGATGAAAGAGAAGATTGGTAATGATGGATTAAAACATAACTTAAATAACTTATATACAGTCGACTCTCGTTAATTCGAAATTCAAGGGACTTTTAAAATATTTCGAATTGTCGAGAGTTCGAAATATTAAATGGTTCGAATTTTTGTGTGAAAATAAATAAAACTTTGAATTATCAAGTTTTTATTTAACTACTAATGTTTTACATATTTATAATCTTTGAAAAGAACTTATGAATAAGTGTTTGTTTTGGAGTACATTGCTGGTGCTCAGAATTATCAATCATTTTTTAAGTACAAAAAGTGCCTGATATTATGTTTCATCAGTTTCGTTTTGTAGGCAAAAGCTATGTAAATTCTCAAATGAGGCTCTTGCTACCTTAACAGATAGTTCTTCTAAAGGTTCTGATATGTCGTCTGCGCCTTCATCGTTGCTCGCTTCATTTGTATCGGTCAGAGATAAAATTTCGCCATCGGTTAGTGATCCTGAGACAGCAAAATCTTCATCCACTTCAACATACTCAGAAAAACTCACACCGCTGAGGTCAACTACTGGTACAATAGTTGGTTCTTCAATATTCATTTGCGAATTGTCCTGATCTTCTTTTACAAACCCCAATTTTCCAAAGCAGTTGAGAATCGTTTGGGGTGTTACAGCTCTCCGAATTATCGAGTGTTTGACCATATGAGTTCGAATTACCGCGACGTAGCAATGATTTTTTCGTTCGAATTACCGAGTGTATAAAAATGTATGGACAAAATTCGAAATATAAGGAGATTTTGTAGGGGACTCGTGATAACTTCGAATTACAGAGAGGTTCGAATTATCGCAGGTTTGAATTAATGAGAGTCGACTGTAATAACAATATTTTGGAAGATTGATCTCGAGCCAGCTAAATTGCACGGTTTGATTGTAAATAGGTCGTAATCTAACCAGATAAATAACTTATATAAATATGGCAGAAAGAGAGTAAAATAATAGAAATTAAGAATAAGGCAGATAATATTGCCAAAAAAGAACAGCAACTAATAAAAAAAACTAGACAAGAGTGAATAAATTTGATAGAGAAAAGTATTAGATTAAATGGAAAGTAAAAAGCAATTAGAAATGAAGTAAGTAAGTCGTCTCACCGACTTGGGTATACCATACACCAGTAAAAACAAAAATATTTTAAATTTATAACAGAAAATTCTGCTCACTGTCTCGCTCACCCAAGCATATGAGCACACTAGCGCCGCCACCAGCCAACGGCCATCTCGGGCCTAATGGAAAAACGTTTATATGGATAACTTGGCTAGTTTTAATCCGATTTCGATGAAATTTGGTATTTTGCTGCATATTAGTATCCAATCTAAGTGTGCCAAATTTAATTACACACGGTAGAAAATTACGAGAGATAATCGAGTTTTTTCAAATTACGGGGGCAAAAAGGGGCGTGGCAAAATCGTTATACATACAAAATGTGCGCATTTACTAACCACATATACTGATCAAATTTGGTGTATCTAGTTAATATAAAGTTTGAGAAAGTCGGTTTTATTTACGTTTCGGGTGCGATAGGGGGCGTGGCAAACATTGGAAACAAACTCGATAACTGTACATACTACACAGAAACTACATGGACATGGCTAGATCGACTCGGGTGATCAAGAATATATATACTTTATGGGGTCGGAAAAGCTTCCTTCTGCCTGTTGCATACACTTTGCCGACTTTAATATACCATTTCACCCTGTGGGTGTATGGTATAAAAATCAAAAGAAAAATAATTAAGTTGATAAAAATGAATTTTCTCACTTCTCTAAGGAAAAAAACCAAGGAAATTTAGAAACGAAAGGAAAGGTCAGAAAGGGACAACATGGCAAAACATTGGACAGCAGATGATATCAAGGTGAAAAGTGAATAAAAGGAGCAAAGAAATTAGCAGATTTTGGAAAGAATTCAAAAGAAATCTAAAGAGAGAAACTTGAAATAAGAAAAACAAATTTAGAAGATCATGACGTTTTCATAAGTTTCTTTTAAAGGTAAAATCTTGCCTTTTCGAGGATCCCACAATGATATGACATATGTATCTGTTATCTAACCGATATATTGCAAAAATTATGTAAGTAGACAAAAGTTAATCTCTATTCAAGCACGCGCTCAACAATGGAAAACAAGGGAACCTAATCTTTATTACTTTTTCACCCCGTTGAGTTTAGTTGATACTGATGATGATGATGATGATGATATCCGGCTCACTTTCACCCCTTTCACCCAGATGGCCAACCTTTCACTGACAAAATTGCATTAGATTTGTTCTAATGTTTTGCCAACTTGCCATTCTCTCTCAAGGATTTTTCGCACAAATCAAGTGCCAGGACAAAAGGGATGATGCGAAAAATAAAAAGGTAAAAGAAAAACCCTTTCACCTACCTAACTCATATCAATTACCACAAAATGCCACTTCAAATGTCGGGGAACGCATAAAGCGAACAATCAATTCGATTTTGGCAAATTTGGCAGAAAACCTTGATCTCTCCCCTCACCACCACCAGCACTGCGATCGATCAGCACCACCAACAATCTCAAGGCTCAAACCCAACCAAAAACCCATTCTTCTTTACCTTTTTGCCCATTTTCCCTAGGTTTCTGTGTTGTATATACATAGATGATCTTGCAGCCGTTTGAAACATTTGCATAATCATAATCTTGAAGGTAATGACGCGCCGTCTCCGAGGACGAGGGGTTGATTTCCTTCTTCCTTCTTCCTTTTTTTTTCGTTTGCTGCTTTCAATACACTTCCGTGTTTGCGTCTTTGGTAAAATTTGCATATCAATGCAACGGATATTATTTATTTTCATTTCAAATGAAACAACAATTTTTTATGCAAAGCTGCCATTGCATTCTGTCTCTCTCTCTCTTTCGTTCTCTTTCTCTATTTCCTAGCCTCAGTCTAATGGGTGCAGATGTGTGTGTGTATCCTATATTCTGTTCAATTCCATTGCTCAGGCCTTTGGCCACATTTTTCTCATAATTATAAATGCAGATAGGCTCTCTAAAGGCATTCTGAGCATGAGGATGAGGATGAGGATGATGCTAAGGCTGAGGCATTCCACCGATTGAGTTCAAAGTTTCAGAAATCACAGAATGGTAACCAAAAACGCACTGACAGCAGATGGAAAGGACGATGATCGGATGGATGGATTGATAGATGGATGGAATGGATTGGAATGTCTCTCTACTTTTGGCTCTCATAATTTGCATACCATTTTGATCGATATTTTCATTCTGTTCAATTTCTTCAGCTGGTTTTTTATACACAGACAGCTGAACTACACAATGGGCGTTTCGATGAGTATTCAAATTGTATCCAAAACATTGCTTAAACATATACAATTAACCAAAATTAATTGTGATCACTTGAGGGGATGGGAGAATTCCTCAATCAAGTCTTATCTGTGAAGGACTTTTCATTGATGTTGCTAAGATTTCTTCAGTTTCTTAACTTGAATCATTGATAGAGCTTAAAATATTTGTAAAGATCTTCGTGATGTTACCCTAAAGCACCCTAAAAGATGCTTATTTACTGCAACATTCAGGACAGGTGAGGATTTTTGCCAGATGTTCTTTGTGAACAGGACGATTTCAATTCGAATCCTTTGAATCTTTTGCTGTTCTGCGCATAAGCTTCCTCTAATTATGAGAACGTTGCAAATCCTTCGTGCATTCGTGACTTTTGTGGGTTTTGCTGCCACAATATTCTGCGATTTGCTAATATAACTCTCCATCTACTAACTCTCCATCCATCTTTATTTTCACTATGTAAATTAGTTAATAGATTACTAAACCATGATGACTAAGAGTTTCATGAAGATGTGCAAAACTTTCGATAAGTTTAAGTTCTAAGCAACTTCAACTCGATCAATTTACCATTTTAAGAAATCGAAATTTTTCGAATTTCAAGCAAGCTTTGATTTTGTAGACTCTAGTATCTGGCATTTAGTTTATGTATTACCGCTTCAGCATTCCTACAGTTCGCATCTTTTCAAACAAATAACGCAAGCCGAATTTTTCTCTTTTTTTTCTACTTTTGTCATACGGGAAAACAGAAAAAATATAAATGTATAAAGCCGCTAGAAAAGTAAATGTAACAATAAAAGAAGCATAACAAAAATTTCAAATAATAATACAGAAAGAACAGAACAGAAAACCAGTAAACCAACAAAATTCAGACAGAAAATTTACCAAAAAAAAAAAAGAAATAAAAAAAATTAAATTGTTTTCGTTATTCGTTTTGGCAAATTTTTGCAAAATTTTTGTTTCCCTAATGTAAACGCAAACCTTTGGAGAAATTATGGAAAATAATACCAATACCAATAAGACCGCTGGCATTTGGAACTCTGTGCCGGACCTTGACGGATCGAATGGAGCATTAAAGGCGCTGGCCAAGAACGTGGCCAACCACATGAAGCTGAATCGTCCGGAAATGAAGCGGGTGGTGGCCAAAGTGGTGGCAGAACGTCATGGTCTTGGCGATGTGGGCGATTACAAGGGCTATATGTATTATGCGAAACCGGATCGCATTAATATGAATCAATTGATAGCGCAATCGAAAGTGGCCTTTGACGAGATGATGCAACAGCAGCGACATCGGGAGAATCTACAGCAGCAGAAGCAGAACGGGCAGCAGCAGCAGCAGCGGAAGGCACTGGGCAAGATGACCGAAGGAAACCGCAGGTCCCAAAGCGGCGGCGGCGGCGGCGGTGTTGGTGGGCCCAGCAAGAAGAAAGCGGTGAGCAGAAAAAGTTCTACGGCTGTTTTTCAATTACAGAATTGGGGCCACAAGAGTCTTAATGGCGTGATTATCGATGAAACTCATTTGCCCCGTGGAGGTAAGGAGATATTGTTGGCAGTCAATCGTCGCATGGTTGCCATGGATCCTGGTTCCAATAAAAAGAAAAAGAAGACTAAGATGCCTTCAGCTGTGCCAGTTAAGAAGCTACCAAGAAAGTTAAAACCCACATCAGCCATGAAGAAGACGTCGTCATCGTCATCGTCGTCGACGACACGGCCGCCAGTTGTCGTTAAGAAAGCTTCAGTTAGGAAGATTCCGGCCAAGGGAGCCGCCAATCCAATAGTACCCAAGGTGGTGGATTTGCCGCCGTCGCCGCTCAAAGATGAAGCGTATCGCCTGCCAGCTGGGTCCTCGTTTCATCCACTGCCTGCTAATCCCATCGAGAGTGACACCAAGAAGCCGTCGGCTCGATCCAAGAGTAAGATTTCAATCAATCAAAAACAAACTGTCCAGCGTCAGCGCAACTACGACAAACCCTGGCTGGTAGGACGCCACAAGCGTCACAATCGCCACAAGACTGAAGGTGGTGGTGGCGGTGGTGCTCCTGCGGCTGCTGCTGTGGGTGCTGGCGGTGATGCTGAGGGCCTAGATAAAAGTTCCGGAAGAAAATTGCCAAGCCCAGCACTCAAACGTCCACGGACTCGCGTCAGTCATCAGTCTGCGGGTGGTGCTGGTGCCACTAACCAAAAGCTGAAAGAAGCTCCTAGCAAATTTAACGTATCCAAGACTGCTATTTCTAGTCGGGCCAATCCCAAGCCAAAAGGTGGCAAATCAAAGACAAAGCAGGTCAAGCAACAGTCCCAAGCAGTCTCAACATCTCAGGGAAGTCGCAAAGAGACCAACACCACGACACCCCAAAATCGTGGCAGTCGGGCTAATAAGGTTTTCCAGGCTCGTCTAATCAAGGATATGCTGCGCGAGGAAGCAATCGATGAACCTGAGCGTCTAGAAGCAGGCTCCATTCGTCGCCCCACACGTGGCGGCAAGAAGCGACGCGAGAAGAAACCGAAAATGGATGCCCATCAGCAACAGGAGGAGGAGGAGGATGCAGATGCGGCAGCGACTGTTATTGAGGTATGTGCCGATAAGGCAATGCAACAGCAAGCAAAACCATCGAAAGCAAGCAAAACCAAGTTGAAAGTGAAACCAAAGGACAAGCCGGCACCCAAAAATTCACGCTTCAAACGTATACCCAAGGTGGCTAATTCGAGCCCAAAGGATTCCAGTCCAAAGGCTGCCAATTCAAAGGCTGCCAATTCAAAGGCTGCCAATTCAAAGGCTGCCAGTCCAAAGGCTGCCAGTCCAAAGGCCACATTTGCTCTGGCTTCCCCACAAAATCATCCATCCACCAAGCCGATCAATCCACACCCAAAACCAAGGTATCTGTTGCGCACCCGTCGCGTTCCAGTGGCCAGTAGTCTGGGTAGCATCGGAAATTTGCGGTGGAATAAGAAAAATGGTGGTGGTGGTGGTGGTGGTGCTGCTGCTGCTGCTAGTGGTGCTGGTGGTGGCACCTCTACCTCAATTTTGACGCCGGCCAAGCGAAATCTAACCATTGCGTTTATGAATAAACGCCTGGAGGAGCGCCATCAACGCAATCAAGTGTTGGTTCCCTGGAAATAGGACGACTAATCTATCTTTGTAATCGATGGGACGAACCGGGGGCTGTGGCTATCATAATCTCCATTCGTTTCAAGTCTTTATGTTAAGATTTACTTAATTTATTTTTCTTTGTTTTGGCATAGTTCACTCAAATAATTCAATATGCATATATATGCAAAGCCTTATAAATGATGATTTAATTCAAAAATGGCCAACATTGCATATTCACATATGTATGTATAGATTAAATAAAAAGAACATATATATATGTAGTTAGAATTCCCAACCACTTTTAGCCTTGAAGATATGGTATGGCCATTAGCAAAGTCTGCTGATGATAGAACTTGGTGGTTCTTGAAATGGCCATACAGACAACCTGCCCACCTGCGATTAAAAATCTTATAAATTAGTAAGATTTATTGACCTCAAGCCGGCTAAAACCCAGTTTAAACCAGAGGGCCGGGGCTAACTTCGACTGCGTCAAACTTTGTATACCCTTGCAACTGTTTCGTTAACTCTTTCCTTAGCCATAGCCATCAATGTGGAAAAATGTTAATCCTTAGCCTAAAAAGGATAATCCCTATCCTTAAATAACGAAGATATTGATCAAAGTCACTGTTTTCGACCGATCGTTCCTATGGAAGCTATATGATATAGTTACCCAATACTTATAAAATTCGGCACAGTCATTAATAGATATATTAAACTAACATATATTTAATTTGAAAGCAATCGCCTTAAAAGTAACGAAGTTATTGACAAAAGTCACTGTTTTCGAAAGATCGTTCCTATGGGAGCTATGTGATATAGTCGCCTGATCTTCATTAAATTTGGCACACTCGTTTATAGGTGTAATAAACTAACCAATATAAAATTTCACAACAAAAGCTCAGAAAATAACGAAGTTATTGAGAAAAGTCACTGTTCGTGACTTTGCCGTTTGTATGGAAGCTATATGATATATAGCCGGATCGGACCCGGCTGAGTCCGAGATATACAACCCCTGCAGTACATACGAGCCTACATGCAAAATTCTGTAGTTCCAACGGTCTAGGAGGAGTTTGCGCTGAATCAGACGGACGGACATGGCTATTTGAACTCGTCTCGTCGTGCTGATCAAGAATATATATGTATACTTTATATGGTCGGAAATGCTTCCTTCTATGCGTTGCACACTTCTGACCAAAATTAATATACCCTTTTTGCAAGGGTATAAAAGTAAAACATAACTAAGGAAAAATGGAAATGGAAAATAGAAATGAAAGAATTACAAATTTTATGCTCATTTTGAGGTTTTCTGGCTAATTAGCTTGGACCATGTGAAAACATATGCCCAAAAAATCCGCTCCGAATCGAACAAATCTCACATGATCATAGCAAGCGGGTTTTTTGGGCAAATCCATCAGAGTTGGCCTTGACATCGAATCTTTTCCCCAAAAAATCAACGTACCAAATGCCGACTCAAGCATTATTCAGTTTGTTTTTAGGACTTCAGGCAGTAACATATAAAAGTCTTACATTTTGTAAACTCTTCAAATAAAAAGTTTTCCGTAAGTGACTGGGTCGAAAGAAAAAGGTAAATTCAGGATAACAAACAATTCTTATTTCAGAACTACTTCCAAGGATATTTTATTCTCGGAACTGAACTGGGACACTCTTCTCCGCGAGATCCTCCACGAAGTCTGAAGTCGGGCAAGATGTCAACCTCAAAGTTTCTTGGCACACGTCAACTCCTGGGCTCGATGACCAGGAACTCGTCGTCGAAGAAATTATCAGCTGCTTACCGTCTGGTCGATGCCAAACGGGTCTCCGCCGCTACCCGGAATGGCGTCGATGAGGTGGAATCGCCTGTAACCCAACCGACGAAATTTAAGACAGGAAAGTTTGGACAAGCCCGGGATAAGAAGGCTTTGAAGAATCTTAATGAGCTGTTTGTCTACGAGTCGACCTTGTCCGACGAAATGGCATCGAAGGAAGAGCTTATCAAGAAGTATAAAGATATGCTGGAGGAAGTGAAAAAAAGGGAGCAAAATGCAAAATGAACTATAGATTTTGGCACGAACAATTTATAATTTGGAACTCCTTTAGATATTTGTAAATTTGTAATGAAATTTTAAAAATTCTACAAGTAGCTAAAACTTCGAAATATATATGGATGCATTACGATTTGTTGGTTTTTGTCTGATAATTGTTCGACTCAATCTGTCGATGATGGGATTAGTCATTCATGAAAAGTTATTGTAATTTCTGTTCTATATCTCTTTGAATATGAAAGTATACAACAATAAAGCGGCCTCAATTACTGACTGGGGCCCGGTGGAGCAAGGGTATAAAAAATAAGGATATATATATGAGTTTATATACAGCTCAATAAATTGTCAAGTTGGGTTGATTTTTGTCACGTTTTCGAATCATTCAAAAGCGGCCACCAAGGTTGTCCAATTGTGGCCAAGCTACAGGCTCATGAGAAAATGAATAAAAGGGAAAAATTTGTAGTTTCCCTATGTAAAGTGGGTCCCTAAAGGGTTAAGAATTTGAGCCACTCTTTTCAAGTAGTTCCAAGCCTGGAAAAACTCTCATAACCTGCGACAATTGAAATCCAAACATCTCCCTCAACTATCGGTATCCATTCTGTGTGTCTTGACGAGAAAGTCCTGAGAAAGTCATCTTGTTTGTTGTTAGCTTTAAATTTAAAGTACTCACTAACCGTATCAATATATTTGTACCGATTTCTTTATCCTTCCCCCCAACCAATCGACTAGCGCAGAGCTCATCGTTTGCTGTCAAAAATTTTTCCATGCATGCAACAGCAGCGAAACAACAGCATTAAATTCCATGGGGAGTCAAAAGCCAGGGCAAAAAAAAAAACCGAAAAAAATAAACGTAGAAAAAAAACAAGCTCATAATTTAACTCGGTAAACTTTTGCGCCTTTTGTTCGGCTTTCGCCTTTCACTACACAAGTTATTGAAAATCGCGCAAGGGTTGCCAGCAGAGAGTACCTTCCCCCCAATATACCCCCCCCCCCCCCCCCCCCCCCCCCCTACACTCACACACAGACACCAAGCCAAAGGAAAGGGTTCGAAATTGAAAAAGAAAGCGAATGTCAGGTGGCGCTGGGCATGGTGGGGGAGGGGGCAAAAACGTTTGCGGGGAATGGGTGATTTAGTGTTAAATAAAAACTTTTAAATTGCCATTTGATCGTTTGTTTAGCGACAATAATGTCGTCGTTGTTGTTGTTGTTGTTTCTGTTTTTTTTTCTCCCTTTCTTGTTTGCCTTCAATTGAATGCGGCCTGAGCTGGCCTGGCCTAGCTTGGTTTTTGGTCTTGGGTCCTGTGACAGGTTTATAGGTCGTCGTCGACGTCGTCGTCATCGCTTCCTTCCTTGTGCGGGAGTGAACAGCAACGAAGGGAGACAACGGCGTGACAATGACATTGTTTCGCTGACAGTTGTAGCAAATTTATTGAAAAGGTGTTCCCTGGTATTTGTTTCATTTTCCACTTTGGCGTTTTTTTTCGTTTTCTTGTCCTCTCATCCCCTTTCTCAATGCTCTGTGTGTGTCTTTAGGAATTGTCAAAAATTTATTGATATGTTGAAATTGCTTCTTGGGGCACAAACCTTGACAGCTCAATTTTATTTTTTTCTTTCCATTTTTTTGTTTTTTTTTTTGCGTCAACATTCGTCCGCTCATTGTAGTAAATTTGACAGCAATTGTTTTGTTTGACAGTTTGTCGTCTCGGTAAAAATGATGATGTCAATATGCAAAGCAGTTTTGCCCAATACTGGAGGGCGATGCCAAAAGCACTCCGAGTGAGCCAGTGGCGGCGGTGGCGGCATATGTGGAACGAAAGCATTGTGGATATGTGAGTTATTGAAGCATGGCTGGAATTTGACAGGCAGCTTTCGACTTTGCAAAAAAACAAGAAAAGAAAAATATGCAAAAATACAAAACAAAAAAAAAAATGGTCCACAAAAGAGTTTCATTTCCCCTCATACATACATACATACATTGGTATGATCAGGATTGATCAACTGGTATAACATATCAAGCCACAAAGCATTGAAATGAAGGCCAACAACAACACTTGGTCGCTTTCATCAAGCAATTTTAGACCACTAAGTAAAAGTTTCCTGAAACATAGTGATGACAAATGCATTGATTAATCGATAATTCAATCAAATGAGTAAACGATGGGAACATGCAAATAATCGATAATAATTAACCCTCTAACAAGGGGAACTTCAAGTATGCGAATCACCGATTAGGATCAATTTTGGATATGTTGTAGAATACCCCTTTATTTGAAAACTGTGTGAATTATTTCGGCGCAGTATTCTATATTTTCCTAATAAATCGGCTTTAAAGTTATAGCTTTGGTGACTTATAGACTTATAGAGGTCCTGCCTAAAATTGACAAATCTCTGGTTCAACCCCTGGCTGAAACTATTTCACACAGTTTCAAATGACGGGTTATTCTATTCTACAACATATCCAAAATTTATTCAAATCGGTGATTCGTATACCCCTTGTAAGACTTAAGAGTGCCTGAAGGCACGCATATCGATAATTAATAAAAACATTAATATTGACCATTTTTGAAATCATTTGGGCAATTATTTAATGTTAAAAAGATTAATTTGTTTATTCCTAACTTAAATAAATTTTTAAAAATTTTCCAAACAGTATTAGTTTTCATTGTTTGTTATATTTAATGACAATCGATTAACAACTCACGAGAACTTAATTTTAAACTTATCGATAAGTGCCGAACACACTGATTAATCGATGGAAGCAAATAATCGATAACAATTAAACAGTCCATAACCTGCAAGGCAAATCTCAGTTGTAAGAAAAAGTAATTCGAATTAGAATGAGAACTTAATTTTAAGCCTATCAATAAGTGCCTTAAGGTCCCTATCGATAAGTGCCTTAACGTCCTTTAGCAACTTGTTGATCGACCCTCGTTGTCATAATTCAATTGAATTCCATCAACTTGACTTCCAGAGCCACCATTTTAACTTGTTTTTTTTTTTTGTGTTATTTGCTTATTCTTAATATTTATGCTTTGCTAGTTACCCCAAAGGCACCAATACAAAAACATACAGATACATATAGCAATATTTTTTATGAGACTGTTTCGTTTTTCGCTTAATCGCACTAGAAAAATCTCTAGAAATGGCTATAAAGCAGAAGTCGAGGTGGAAGGAAAGAGAAGCGAATAGGGAAACAAAAAATAAACAAACAAACGAAAAAAAAAACCTGCCGAGCGTTCAACTTGAAAATATGCCAAAAGACAATTGGTTGTCGGTTTCGAGTTTGGGTTTGAGTTTAAGTTGAAGTTTTGGGCTGGGTTGGGTATAACCAAGCGAACTCCTAGGGCTGGTCGTGGCAGTGGCAGCAATGAGTCGACGATTTGCCCCAATCTCATACGGTGGCAGAGCCAAAGTTGTCTTTTAGACTTCTTCTAGTTTTCTTCAATGTTAAGCGAAGCGTGAATATTATTAGAGAGCAACAGCAACAACAGCAGCAGCAGCAACATTTATTAATAATTACCACACAGAGCGATGGGAAGTGCAGAGAAAGAGGAGGAGGGGGAGAATATAGTTGGTAAAAAGCTATAGCCATACATTAGGTATGTAAGTCTGTAGTTGTAGTAGTAGTAGGAAATTTATTTGTTATTTATCTCTTTGACATTATGCATGAATAACAATAAAATTATAAGTAGCAAAAGCAAAAATTCACCATCATAAAGGTAGCGACAATCGATAATACCTACCTGGGATGCAACTATTTCGATAAGAGCAAATAAAATCTATCGAATGTTTGATTCAATCGGTTGATTACCTTTGCTTAGTTTTGACTTATCGACTTTTTGTGTTCTGTTTTCATAATCTATAAACTAATGTAATAGAGGTTCCTCGAATCGCTACAATTCAAGCTTATCGACTTGCCTAATATGCCTTGCCCACAAAGAAGTAGAAGGGTATAATTATAACAATCCATTCGCTTTGTGGTTCTCAGGTGGCTTCAATAGATTTAGATCACTTTTTGGTTGGACCATAAGAAGAAGGAGAAGAAGGCAGAATACATAGTCTGGAGAAAAGACTCGTAAAAATAATAATGAGCTCGGCACGACGATGGCGACAATCATGTGGAAATGTTGCAGATGAAGTTGTTGGCTTTCTTGGAGTTTGAATATGTACATATATCCAACCCACATACATATACATACACATTGTAGTGGATCATTACAATTGTTTGAGGAGAATAAGAATACTTTGACTTTAAATGATGCTCTTGCAATCTTTTCTCTCTCTCTCTCTCTATCTCTCTCTCTGTCTCTTTTATTGACTTTTGGGTAGCTTGTCAAGTGAGATTTACTTTATTTTTTCTTTATTTATTCTATTGCTGTTAGACAAGTACTAGTTATCAGCCTGCAAACAAAGACTTTTGATTGTGATTATTTTTCCTATTTACTTACTAACTTCCCTTCAAGTATTTAGTCAAAAAAAAAAAAAAACATAGAGGAAAAAACGACCAAACGACAACAAACGAAATCACAAATTATTCTTGGAAATCAACCTCATGGCTTTGGCATGTTGTTGCTGCTGCTGCGGTTGCTGCTGCTGCTGCCTCCTCCTATCTTATCAACAACCAGCCCAAAATCTTTAACAAAAAGACGAGAGACGAACACAAAAAAAAACCCAAATACAACACCCCCGTAAATGCACGCAAACCCTCGCTGATGAAGTTCAAACAGAAATAAATTCGACAAAAGAGAGAAAAAAAAACAACATTAAATAAAGAAAATGCTCTTATCAGGAGCAGAGCATGTGTGTGTGTGTGTGTGTGTGTCTGCTTTGTCAGTGATATTTTTGTACTGTGTATTGTTGATTGTTCAGTTTAAAACTATTTGATATTTGCCCAAGACGATCAACAGGTGGCAAACGACAAGTCCGCCGAGTCGTCATCAAGCTGTCTCAGCATCCCCCCCACCCCCCACCCCGTCCTAGAAAAAACTTAACTGCATTGCATTGCAATTGCGACATTTTCAACCGAGAGATAACACACACACGACTTCATCGACTTACTCTACGAAGAACTTACATACATCATTTTACACTGTGGGTATACTTTTTGGTTTAACTGTTTGAGATTAAATCACGATCAAACTACTTTTCAATTCGATTCAATTCGAATTTTATTTCACATTTAAAGCTATAAGTTTTAAGTAGAGAAACTGTGTTTAGGCTTATGCTTTTCATCTGGGGATATTGCAAGGGTTTATAGTCTAGTGATTCGTAAGATCAAACTACTATATCACATAGACGTAAAAGGAATGTTAAGAAGTAAGAAGAAATCCTAATTATTTCCAATTTGATGCATGTAACTAAGAGTAAAAGAAAAACTTGTAAGGGTATTAAAATTTCAACATGCCAGAAATTGATTCAGCCAGGAAATCTATTTCAAGGAATCTATTGATGACCTGATTCAGCCAAATGTCAAATTTTTGTATGTATAATATTTATTATACATTAAAATTTACATCTAAGAAGAGGAGAGACACATTTGATTTTTCAAGTTGTTCAAAAATGGGTGAGATATACGAGAACTTAACCAATGTCTATGGATAGTCCCATTATTACAAAGGTCGGTTTCGTTGTATTTAAGACTTAAATAGGTAATGCGTTGAAGGCACTGGTAACTACTACAATCTAATCGTGTGAGGATTACCAATTTGTCACTTTGGTATACAATGTAAACACAAAAAGCACCGATCGGTCGGATATGGCTAAAATCTACTATTAAATCTATTGATCATTTAGGTACACGCCGCATTTTCAACAAAATGGCATTCCGAAGGTCTCGGAAATCATTGCTAGCCTCGATCTCATTACGGCACTTGCCCTGGATCCGATAAAGCCCCAAACTGATTTCTGACGCGACAAATCCTGCTCCAAGTCATACGGTAGGCCCAAATCGACCAACTTGTCAACCTCATCCTGGGTAAAGGTGCGTTGCTCCTCCATTAGAAATTCTGCGTATTTCTCATATATTTCCAAATACATTTCAGCTTCGTTTTTATCGCCGGACCGCTGAAGCTCCAACAATTTGCTTGCCGGTGCATCCAATAAAGTTTCATGAACACTATTTGTGAGTGTGTAACTGCGATGCTCTTCTTCTGCTGTCATATCAGAGCATCCGCAGAAGCACATGATTAGCCTCACTTGTTCTTGTACGAACACGCCGCCATAGTAATAATAAGTTCCCGGTTTTCTTCTTATAGCTACTTTATCTTTATTCAAATGTTACCTAATTTCAAATAGATCAATCAATTATCACATAAAACTTTACTGAAATCAACTGCTTATATAGACAATATTTAAATAAGAATTTTAGTGTATGAAATTGAAAATTGTTCGTCTCACATGGCCAATTGAGAAATAAATTCAACAGGTTGCAACAGAAAAGATATTCAAAAAACTAAATTCCAGCAATTTTTTGAGGAAGATAATTTCTCACAGAAACAACAACAAAGCAACACCCCTTGACACTTTCCTCTCTTCTTCTCCATCGCTTTTAAAGTCAACGCTTAGAGTAACTCTTATTGCCGCCTCCTATGGCCCGTTGCATTTGAGAAATTTCAATAATTAAGGCTCATTAAAAGTGTTCAGGTAATGGCAGTTGAATACAACGAAAACAAAAAACCAAAAAAACAAAAAAAAAAAGTAGAAAAAACAAGAAACACAACCCACCTAACACTTCCGATTATGAAATTTTCATTTGACAAATTATTGTTGGTGTTGGTTCGTTTTTTGTGGGCAACGGTAATCATAACAGGGAAAATATCTATAATGTAATTACGAGCAGATCGCGGTGACTGCGAGGAAAAATTAACTAACTCTAACTGAACATCGGTCCCAAGTCGCATCAAGTGAAACAAACATGAAAATGATCAGACAACAAACTCCAACTCCAAATCCAACTCTGACGACTTTGTCGTCTTCGTCTACATTTACGTCTCTGTCTCCGTCTCCCGACACCTTCGTCATCGTCTCCGTCTCCGACTCATTAAAACAATTTTAAAAAATAATACAAAATAATGACAATAAATTATGATTACGCTTGACAGTGACAGTGGCCACGAATGGGTGAATGGGTGGATGGTGTGGACTCTGAGCACACAAGCGACGCTATAGACAACCACTTCGAGTTGGTCGGTCTACGCCTATGTACAGGAACACAGGTATAAGTAGTAAATACAGGTGCAAGCAGCGTCACCGGCTAGTGACGATGAGCAGCCACAGCCACAAGAGCCACAAAGAAAAAGAGGAAGATGACAACGACGCCAACTGCGACGGCGACTGCGACACCCAAGAATCACTCAACTGTGGCCGAAAAGTTCGTTGATCACTCGCGTTCTTATGTGGCTGACATTAGCCATGAGAAAAACGAGCGACGACGACAATCATTTGAAATCTATAATAAAAAAGAGAACCAAACATCTTTTCAGCCAGTATATATTTGTCAAAAACGTTTTACATTAGTAAAAATTTAGAATAAATTTAAGCAATATCCTGCTGTAAGCCAAAATGTAAAATTTCCATGGCAAAACCTTTTTTTCACTTTGTTGTCTCTATTTTCCCTTCAGTGTAACTTTCTCCAGCAGATCGTGATAGTTCTCCAGAAGCCTTTTATTCTTCTCCTTTGTAGCGGATAATTCCTGGGACAAGTTCACTAACTCGCTGGCCAACTGATGCGGTTGACTCATGGTCTTCAGTAAGTCCTTCACAGAGTTATAACGGCGATTCGGAATAGGACGGGCCGATTCAGGCCGCCTGAACGGCAGACGGGCAATCTTTGGGTGCTGACACTTCTCGGTCTGCAACCTTTTTACATTCTCCGTAACTTGCGCCTTTCTCAACCTCCTTTGTTCCTGTTCGCTTCGTTTTAAGGGCAAACACTGAGCACGCCCAAAAGACATGGGCGTGGGCACTGGCTTTTCCACCTCATCGACGCCATTCCGGGTGGCGGCGGAGACCCGTTTGGCATGGACTAGACGGTAAACGGCTGATGATTTATTCGACGATGCGTTCCGGCATATGCTGTGGATTGCAGAGGTGGTCATCGACCCCAGGAGACGCCGTGTGCCAAGCACCTTTGGGGTTGACATCTTTCCCGACTTCAGACTTCGTGGAGGATCTCGTGGAGAAGAGTGTCCCAGTTCAGTCCCGAGAATAAAATATCCTTGGAAGTAGTTCTGAAATAAGAATTGTTTGTTATCCTGAATTTACCTTTACTTTTGACCATCGACTTACGGAAAAATTTTTATATCAAGAGTTTACAAAATGTTTTTTTTTTTTTTTTTACTTTTTTCAGGTTTGCAGTACTAATACTAAAAATTTATAAAAATTTAGTTCTTTATATAATGTTTCTGGTTGAAGTTTCAAAACAAACTGAATAATACTCGGGTCGGCATTTGGTACGTTGATTTTTAGGCCAAAAAGTTCGATGTCAAGGCCAACTCTGATGGATTTGCCTAAAAAACCCGCTTGCTGTGATTGAATAGGGTTTCGTATATTGGCATAGTTCGATATCATGATATCGATGACTTGTGTTAGGAACAATCGAACTTGTGAGTGCTTTCATGATGGCTTATCAGAGCAAAATGGAAAGAGTACACGGCAACATCTGATGATTCAATCACTTGGAAAAAACCAAATAAATGGTGAATATTACGATCTGGCTTAGTCTGAGGCGCCGCTCATTTCGCAGGTGGCTAGGGGAATGAAGGGGGATGTGTGGAAGTGTGTGTGGGGGGATACACAAGCCATGACAAGCCATTGACAAAGTCACGTAAATCTTAACGCAATCGAATAAAAGTTCCATCGAAAACGAGGGAATTTTTATCAAAACTCCATTAAAATCAAATTGAGGGGCCAGCAGACAAGACAAACAACAGCAACAACCACAACAACAAACAAGTTAATAAGGAACACATCACGGGGCAATACATCAGTCGACGCGCTGTCGAATCTTGTCAAATGCAATGAACGGCATGGCACATAACATAAAAATCTTCTCTCTCGTCGTCTCGAATCGTTAAAAATGCATCATCATCAACAATTTTTTTTTTTTTTCCATTTCATCTTCCTTTTGACTCTGGACTGTGTGTGTGTGTGTGTGTGTGTCTCTGGTTTGATGCATATTTAATGTAAAGAGGAGACTCTCCTCCAAGTTTAACTGCAAAGTGCGACATAAAAATTGATTTAGTCTTAACGGCTGGATGGCTGGTCGGCAAACTGCAAAGCAAATGGGCCACATAAGTATTGGCAGTTGGTATGGCTCAATTAGAGGGCGTTAAATTGCGCCGCAATCATCAAGAAATGCGATGGAGAGTTGTCATGGAGGTTGGCAGGTGAATAGGAAACAGAGGAACAGCAACGGATATCCTCTGTAATTTGTAATCAACATATATATGTATATATATGACCTGTGACCTGTGATCTCTGATCTGTGCGTTATTTACTATACTTTGATCCTTTTGTCGGCACACGCCTAAACCGACCAACCGACCGACAGACCGACCGACCGACCGACCTCCTGCTATTTATTTGCTCCGCTCTCATTAGCAGTACGAGGTTAACCGCAGGTACCACCGAGCGAGAAAGATAGATAGAGAGAGAGAGAGAGAGGGAGATGGAAAAAGGACTTTAAATTGATAAAACAAGTACCAAGAAATTGCGGCACAAATAATTTCACAAGCAAATATGAAAATTCTATTGGTCTTCTTTCTGGATCGGCAAAAAATCTAATCACTGAACTGTTGCTTCCTGGAACAGGTCCTCTGTTTAATCCCTGCCCCAGCCCATTGCGTTGACTTTGTCGGTGAAAGTAACTACAAATCTTTGGCAACTTTCATAAATTAGTCATTGAACTCAAAGGCGAGAGCAACTCATGGTATAAACACACACAAAAAAAGAAGCTAACAAATGGTAATAATAATAAACTAAATGCCAGGCATAACTAATTTTTGTTGCTGTTGTTGGTTGTGTTTTTGTTTTTAGTGTGAATCTCTAACGCTAAAGTTTAAAACAATATACGCATAATAATAGTAGGTAGTCAAATCTACGCTTTAATAACTCGCCAAAAACTCTGCCCCTCCGCCACAAAGAAAAAAAAAGAAAACTTTGCTAATGCCCTGCAAAACATTGAATGGGGCATATGTCTATGCTTAGAAAAGGCAACATTAACACATTTTCTTTCTCTTTCTCTCTCTCTATATATCTCTCTCTTTCTCTCTTATTTCATCTATAGACAAGATGTAAGTATAATATACTTTAGGACAACTTTGTTTCCCTTCCAAAAGGCGAAATTTTACCTTTTGATCGACATAAGATTAATATAAGAACCAAATGTCCCCTTAAAAATTATGAGCTGGATCTGCCATCAAAAGTCTAAAATAGTTTATTGTAGTATTTATCAATAGCTCTTGAGTTTCGAAACAAATTTTCAACTTATGAAGAGAAACCACGATCGCTATATATACATAGTGGGCCCATTTGTTGGTCGACATCACGTAAATATTCGTAATTTATGCAAAAGAGCAACAAACATTAACCCGACTATAACCGACCAAGCGAAGTCCAACATGGACTTGGCATTATATATGCATATCAAAAGAAATTCAGTTCATATGCTGCGGGTGGAAATGGGGGCGCTTGAGGAGCGCGACTGTTAGGGCATTCACATAATTTCCCATGGCTCACGCTAATTAGCCAAAAAACGAAAAAAAAAAAAAAAAAACCCTCTAACAATGAGCATAAAATTTGATATTCTTTTATTTCTATTTTCTATTTCCATTTGTGTTTAATCTTTTTTTGTTTTTGTTAACTCATATTAGAGGCATTCGTCCAGAAAACGAAATTCAAAAATGGCTAAATAACCAAACCAGGCAAGCAGGTGGATTTCCAGAGCAGATAAGAGAGTAAGGGGGGAGGGGAGTTGAGGGTTGCTGGAGTTTGAATATTTCGATTAACAATTCTACTATTCTTGCTTAATACTTTATGAACTAAATTCTATATGTTTCTTCAATTTTTAATGGACTGCAATTGATTGGAAAGCATCGTACTTTTAGGATTAAATCAAATGTGTATCCTGTCCAATCTATAATATAGTGCTATGAACAGTTCCAACCTACACTAAAAACCCGAAGAACTCAAACCCGATGAACATATTTTCACGACCGACTTCTGATTTCCAGTAAGTCCGATACAGATTGAGCCGAACACCAATTATCGTAATGCATCAATATATATTTCAAAGTTTTAGCTACTTGTAGAATTTTTAAAATTTCATTACAAATTTACAAATATCTAAAGGAGTTCCAAATTATAAATTGTTCGTGCCAAAATCTATAGTTCATTTTGCATTTTGCTCCCTTTTTTTCACTAGCTCCAGCAGATCTTCATAGTTCCTGATAATCTTCCTTCCTTCCTTCGATGCCATTTCGTCGGTCAAGGTCAACAACTCGTAGACCGACAGCTCTTTAACATTCTTCAAAGCCTTCTTATTCCGGGCTTGTCCAAACTTTCCTATCTTAAATTTCGTCGGTTGGGTTACAGGCGATTCCACCTCCTCGACGCCATTTCGGGTGGCGGCGGAGACCCGTTTGGCATCGACGACACGGTAAGCGGCTGATAATTTCTTCGACGACGAGTTCCTGGTCATCGAGCCCAGGAGTTGACGTGTGCCAAGAAACTTTGAGGTTGACATCTTGCCCGACTTCAGACTTCGTGGAGGATCTCGCGGAGAAGAGTGTCCCAGTTCAGTTCCGAGAATAAAATATCCTTGGAAGTAGTTCTGAAATAATTGTTTGTTATCCTGAATTTACCTTTTTCTATCGACCCAGTCACTTACGGAAAACTTTTTATTTGAAGAGTTTACAAAATGTAAGACTTTTATATGTTACTGCCTGAAGTCGTAAAAACAAACTGAATAATGCTTGAGTCGGCATTTGGTACGTTGATTTTTTGGGGAAAAGATTCGATGTCAAGGCCAACTCTGATGGATTTGCCCAAAAAACCCGCTTGCTATGATCATGTGAGATTTGTTCGATTCGGAGCAGATTTTTTGGGCATATGTTTTCCCATGGTCCAAGCTAATTAGCTAGAAAACCTCAAAATGAGCATAAAATTTGTAATTCTTTTATTTCTATTTTCTATTACCATTTTTCCTTTAGTTATGTTTTATTTTTTTTGTTTTTGTGTTAGCTCATATTAGACGCATTCGTCCAGAAAACGAAATTCCAAAATGGCTAAAAAAACAAAAAAAAAAAAAACACAAAAAAGACCAGCAAGCAGGTGGAATTTGAGCAGCCACTTGAGCAGCACCTATAGATAAGACTTTTGAACTCAAGACTCAGCGTTTATTTAATTCATAGTGGAAGGCGGGGAATTGTGGGTGAGGAGGGATGGTGGAGATGGAGGTGGAGGTGGAGTTTTAGTTTGGTGCGATGGCGGGGCAGGCAAGGGAAGGCCCTACGCTTCGCTGACTGACTGAGTCAGCTTATCCGAGTCAACTGTACCTAGACAGTATTTAAATTTTTGGTTTTTTTTTTTATACCCTAGAGTAAGAAGAGTATATACCTACTAGTTGATCCAAGGGCAAGAGAGGAAATGGAATCTCTCACCTGAAGGGCCAATTTCAATAGTGTAAGCCCTCAATAGACATTTATATCTTTGTATTAGGTTCTTTTGTTATAGTTTTTGATTGCATTTTTAGAGTATTTTTAAGTCGTTACTCTTGGCTTCAATCTATGTGAAATTTGGTTAGGTTTTGTTATTATTTTTTTGAGTTTTTTTGGGGGGGAAGTCATCGCAGTGGTGCTCTGTGATCCATGACCACCGGCAGGGCGCCATTTTTGATGGTCGCATTTATGATTTGCCAAAAGCGAAACTTTCCAAGTCAAAGATCGCTTTAAGGTGGCATATATTATAATATACGAACGTATGTAAAAGAAACTGGGAAAAAAAACTCTGCTAACCTCAATAGATCTATACATATATGGATATTGAATAGAAAACAGGATGCTTTCCAATAGATAGACATATATATGCTGGCATATATCTGTATATATAGCAAATGATCTGCATCATTGCACAAATTTTAGTGTAAGCAATAAAATTTACTTTTATTAAAGGAAAACGAATCCAAATTCAAAAGAATTTATACGCGCTGAGCACATGAACGACGAACCACATAAATTTATAACCACCTACACATACATTTTTTCGTAAATGCAAAAAAACAAAAAAAACCACAACAACAAAACGTAAACGAGGAGGCTGAGGAGGAGGAGATGGACAAAACAACAACCAAATAAACTGCAATAATCACAACAGCAACAGCAAGTGCAACTGTCAACTATTAAATGACATTTAACATGCCCACGAGGCAAACAGGCGATAAGAGGAGCGAACCGGAGGAGCGATGCGGAGTGCCGGGAATGTGCAAATCGAGGCACTTGGACAAGTATCTCAGTGTACACACTCGTCGTATGGCATGGCATCCATACGGAGAGGCATACAGGAGCTAGCGGCGGGGCATATGATTCTTAAAATATCATTTCAAATTTCAAATCAAGTCATCATCAGCATTTCTCTCTCTTTCACACACACTCTTTCTCTGTCTCCGTTCCCCTCTGGTCTTTCTCTGAGGCGGCTGCTGTCATCGTCATATACATAGATACTTTTGTTTTTTTTTTTGTGTTTTTTTATCAGCAGATTGCACACAGCCATCCAGGCAGACAAGTGTATGGATATTTTCAATTATAATTTATATGCGATCATCTTGGTATTTTTAGACAAAAACTAGTAAATAAAATCTTTGTTGTTTATCGCTATGAATAATATGAATTCTCAGGACGCCTACAACAAATGAGTGAGTTCACCTTAGAAACGAAAGGACCTAACCTACTAATACTAGGTCCTGACCGAATATTAGGACATCTTTTCGAGTTGGTAATACCAACATGCAAAGCTCAAATTCATCTAAACACCCTAAAATTTGTAATGGAAAACTTAGAAGACTCCTCGTAATTACTCAAGCTTTTGAGAGTTGTTGACTCGGGGTAAATCTATTCGTATTCCTTGTAATTTCAAGTTGTCCTGCCATAAATCTTCGAGACTAAACACCTGCGATGCAATTGAATGCAGAATGCACATTTACGCTCTTGAACCCGTAGAAGAAAAAGAAAAAGCCGTACAAATAGACGAGAATCACATTACCAGTCAGTATATTGTCAAAAACGTGACATAAGTAAAAAATTTAGAATAAATTTAAGCAATATCCTGCTGTAAGCCAAAATGTAAAATTTCCATGGCAAAATCTTTTTTTTTTCATTTTGTTTTATCTATCCTCCAGCGTTACTTTCTCCAGCAGATCGTGATAGTTCTCCAGAAGCCTTTTATTCTTTTCCTTTTCGGATGATAATTCCTGGGACAAGCTCACCAACTTGCTGGCCAACTGATGCGGTTGACTCATGGTCTTCAGTAAGTCCTGCACAGAGTTATAACGGCGATCCGGAAAAGAACGGGCCGTTTTAGTTGGCCGTTTGAATGGTAGACGGGCAATCTTTGGGTGCTGACACTTCTCGGTCTGCAACCTTTTTACATTCTCCGTATTTTGCGCGTTTCCCAACCTTCGATGCTCCTGTTCGCTTCGTTTTAAGGGCAAACACTGAGCACGCCCAAAAGACATGGGCGTGGTCGCTGGCACTTCCAACTTCTCGATGCCATCCCGGGTGGCGGCGAAAGCCCGTGAGGCATGGACTAGCCGGTGTGTGGCCGATAGTTGGCAGTATCGGAGGCAGGGTCCAGTCATCATGGTATTGGCCATCGTGCCAAGGAGTTGACGTGTGCCAAGAATCTTTGACGGCGACATGATATTTCCGACTTCAGACTTCGTGCAGGATCTCGTGGAGAAGGGATTGTTTCTGGAATAAGGATTTTTTGTTAACCCGAATTTACCGAATTTACTTTTGACCATCGACTTACGGAAAAATTTTTATCAAGAATTTACAAAATGTTATTTGTTTTTTTTACTTTTTTCAGGTTTGCAGTACTAATACTAAAAATTTATAAAAATTTAATTCTTTATATAATGTTTCTGGTTGAAGTCCTAAAAACAAACTGAATAATACTCGTGTCGGCATTTGGTACGTTGATTTTTAGGCCAAAAAGTTCGATGTCAAGGCCAACTCTGATGGATTTGCCTAAAAAACCCGATTGCTTTGATCACATGGGATTCAACATATTCTATTGGCTGAATGACGATAAGTTTTATATCTGTATTTGTGTGCCATATGGATTGAATTTTTGTTATTTTCTGTTCTCGGGTGCACGCCATATGAACATTACCTCCCCCACCACCGTCTCTGCTAGGGCATACCACCACCACCAGTGCCACCACTACTCAGGTCACCAACTCTGCACATTATTCATTATGCCGAACAACTTCATCACATATATGTACATATACTCATACAGACATGCATATTTGTAGGTATATATGTATGTATACACCCATATTCGATGAAAAATTATATTTACGGGTTTTTCTTTTGTTTTGCATAAAAAAAAAATCGAGCCGAGTTCGGGTGGAATTCGCAGTTAGAAGTCGTCGTCGTCTTGGCTTGAATTTTGATTGATTTGAATGTTACGTTGAGTGCGCAACGTCGACTGTGACTGCGACTGCGACGACGACTGCGCCGCTGCCACTGAAAATGTGACTGATGATTGATGGACTAAGCTATACTAGCTAACCTCCACCCATTGAACCCCACCACCCCACCCCCACTCCCTCACACAATATTCCTCTGTGGACAGCCAGCGCGACCCTCAACACAAAAAAAAAAAAAAAATAAACCCAGGAGGAAATACAGAAGAAAAAAAGTTATGCAAGAGCGCGAATAAAAATGTGTTGTATTACCTATTATTAGGGCTAACAAAATACAACTGCCAAAAAAAAAAAAAAACAAGAAAAAAATGTAATTTCCAGGGTCTGACAGGCGTATGTCAAATTCGACGACATGCGAATTTTAATAAACAACAGGAAAAAACTCGAAAAAAGACCGAAAGTTAGAAGTCAGAATGGTAGAAATTGAAAGAAGAAATTAATTTTAATATGCATTAATCAGAGGTAGTTAAGAATATAAACTAATGTGCATTATATATAGTTGATTTGGTTTGATTAATTGATTTTCAGATAAATCATATTTAAGAGAGGGCAGAGCCAACCTATCAACCGATTTACCTACATTAGTTCATATTAAACTTTGAAATTGGTAAATGCAGTCGCGGATTTGGGGCTCTGAAATGGGAGAACTTCAACCTCTAAGGTAAGTCATAAGCAATCTAGGAAAACATATTTTTAAATAAATAAAGAAGAATTTTCAAATTACCGGGTAATGTTATCAATTCGTGAAACTAAATGAATACTTTTTGAGAATATTGCATACTTTAAGGCGCAAAATTCGCTCATTTTACATTCCAATCGTCCATAAATAATCAAGGAAAACATATTTTTAAGCAAATATAGAAGAATTTTCAAATTACCGGGCAATGTTATTAATTCGTGAAACTAAATGAATACTTTTTGAGAATATTGCATACTTTAAGGCGCAAAATTCTTCTATTTTACATTCCCTGTTGAAATGTCATTCACATTTGCTTAGATACATGGTTAGAAAACAACAAAAATAGAATTAATAATGGTCTTACTTAGCTTTAGCTAAATAAATAAGTGACTAAAGTTTACAAAACATGATTAAATTTCAAATGGATTTAATACCTTGAAAAAGTTCTTGGGGCTAAGAATTCATTTTGAAAAACTCTTTGAGGTAATCAACCTAAAAGAACAACATTGCGATCTTTATAATATTTGGAATATTTCAAACTAGTTCAATCTACTTGAGTAAATTTAAGTACTTCTCTGGTACTTCTTTTATCAGAGAACTTTGTGAGAACTAAACCTTCTTAAGACTGGATTCTAGCAATATTGATTGACATTTTAAGTTGCATTCTTAAATAATTATATTTTATATATTTTTTAAGTTTTTTAAAAGAATTTTTTGGTTTTTATTGCAGTCACCTTTCTCGTACTGCCTGTAGATGACCCAGTGAACTTTCTCGCGCTCTTGCCGTGTCTTTCTCCATCTCCATCTCCAGTTCCAGTTCCAGCTCCAGCTCCATCTCCTTCAGTCGCTCAATCTTCAAACTCACGTGTGGGAGCTCTATTCACACACTTCCGAAAATGAAACGCCGGATGTGGTTGTGTAGAAAGGTTTTTCCCCCCTCCCCATTTCTCTTCTCTCATATATATATATGTATATTTTTCTATCTTTCTTTCACTTCGGTAACCCCCCACACCACCCACTTGTCGTCTTCAAGTTGAGCCGAACTTTCAGTTTGTTTAAGGCCGCTCGAGCAACTAAAATAATAAGACAATAATAGTACATAATACTAAGTAAAAATGCCAACTTCCGAAAGACCAAAAGTCGAGCCGACGTGAAGAGTCAGTCCATCATTACTCCATTTTTACCACAATTAAAAGGTTGTGACGGCACACACACACACAGGAGACAGTGGGGCAGGTGAAGGTAAAGAGGGCGGGGTGGGGGGATAGCTACAAGTATCTCTTGGCCACACTCTTGAGTATGGTGAATGTCTTTTCTGGGATTGCCACTGTTAGTGCGGTGGCTACCGCAGTTGCTGGCCTCACACACTTTTCCACACTTTTATTTAATTTTATTTATTTGGTTTTTTGTTGTTTTCTTTGTTGTGAGTGTGTTTTCGGTTGAATTTTTGTTTAATGTCAACTTCCGTGACAACATTTTCTTTCTTTTTCTTCTCTTGTTTTTGTGTTGTGTTTTGTTTCATGGTTTTTGGATGATGAAAATTGGTTAGTAAGTTGAATAGATCCCCAATTTAAATGTGCAAAAGGAAACTGCCGCCAGCCGTCGCCCTGGCCCAGCACGCAACCGTCTGAAGACAGTCTATAAAATAATAAAAAAAAAAAAGCAAAAAGAAAAACGAGAAAGAAAAAAAAAAAGGATTCAATATAGAAATTAATGCCGAACCGCCTTTCCCAAGAAGCCACTGGGAAAGGTGAAACTTTTAAAGTACCGCACTTTCTATGCTCTCACATAATCAGAAAATTATATTCATTTCAATTTTATTTGATACTTCAAATTTCTAAAGATTCAAAAGTAGTTCTTGATTATAATCGAGATTAGAGAATATAATTGTTGCTTTTGCATCACTTTAGCTTAAGGGTTCACTATGGATAGGGTATCAAAATAACAACAACGCCAAATGAATTATGATAAAGCCCAACCGTCTACCACATGATAGGGACGCATGGATGGGGGGTATTGGGGGTATGAGGCGCCAGTGAAAGGGGCGAAAAATTGCACCAAAATTAATAAGGAGTAAGCAAAACGAAAAGAAGAACAAGAGGAAAAAAAAAAAACACAAAAAACCGACAAAGGGAAAGGGAAAAAGAAAATTCTTTAAAAGAAATCGACATGAAAATATCCTCTAATATAAGTAAGTATATATCAACGATTACATTATGACAAGTCCATGACTTATCCTCAGCGTATACTAGATATTGTTCTGTAGTCTTAAAGAAATCAAGATGATCAAGTATATATAAAGCCCAAATCCATTGAGTAGATATTGGAGGAAGTGTTGTAAATGTCCCGCGCTAAATGTTTAGTGTTGACTAAGTGTGATCAAAGGCTTGACCAGTCGAAGTGGTGCTCGAATTGTTGCCATCTAGAGATTGCAGGGTATAGTTATTGGAAGTTTATGAACAAATGAAACACCAGCAACAACAATTGTTGGACGGTATTGGTTGTGGCCGCGGGTTTCTTTCTTTCATTTGGTTTCCTTTCTTTTCGTTTCGTTTCGTTTCCTTTCTCTCCCCATCCCCCACTCACCCAACGTGTTTTTTTTCTCCTCTTTTTAACTACAGCAACAGACGACGACAAGGACTAGGAGGACATGGTTGGGCGGTATATTGCAGCCTTTGATTTTGTTGAACAACACAAGGAGTACAAAAAAAAAAATAATAACACAGAGTCCAACAGAAGAAAAAAAAAGGATACAAAAATTTTATTGTTACACCAGAAAAATAACAACAGCCAATGGTTGGGCGTATTGGTTGGGCTTACCCAACTTGGTATCGGGTTAAGATGGAAGATGGAGTTGGCAGTTGGGAGTTGGGTGGGTATTGTGGATAGTCAAAGGGTTGGGGCCGGCCTACAGGGCGTCGCATTTTCTGGCTACGTTTCCGTTTCCGTCGAAGTCGGAGGCATATCGAAGGCGATTACCCAGAGAGAAAGAGAGAGAGGGAGAGAGAGAGCTAGAGAAGAAAAAAAATGGGTGAAAGCCAAAAGGAAATTATAATAATTTTTGCGTGAGGCAGCTGCCTGCTGTTGCCTTGTTTAAAAATTACAACAAAAAATTATAGAGAAGACGGGGGTAAGAAGAAAAAAAAAATAAATTTGCGGTGCTTTTGGAGTGGGTGGCTAGCGGTGGGTCAGAGGCAAGTCGCCTGTTTACTCTTTTAATAATGCAAAGCAACAAAAAATGGGGAAAATAAATCGAAACAGTTAAGCGAACAAAAAAAAAAGGAAAAAAATACCTTATAGTCAAATCAGAGCATAAAGTAGCCGATTCAAAGATACCCATGATAAGTTAATCTCATTACAAGAGAGTTGTAGTTTTCTAGTCTTAAGAGGGAAACAGGATTAAGATGATCAAGATGAAAGAATAAAGAATGTAGAACTTTGAAATCTCAGCTAATATACCCGTTGAACCAACAGGTAAGGGGTATAAAAAGGGTGCAAAAAGGGGAAATCAAACAAAAGAACAGAAAGTATATACCTACAATATAAATATATATATATATATATACATATACTTATATATATATATGTATTTTTTTTGTTTTCTTTTATTAACCAATTTGAGCAAGTCAAATTAAAAATTAACAAAAACAAGAAATCGTTTGATTTCTTGACGACGATTTCTTCTTTGTTGTTTTTTTTGGGCTGCCTTTGCTTCGAAATAATTCAATTAAGTAAATGTTGTGATGGCTGGTGGGGCGAAAGGGGTGGGGTGAGGAATGGCTGTGGGGGAGGTGGATGGTGGCTATACGACGCAATTAAAAACTTCCTGATTAAAAAAAAACCAAAACCAGAAATTGAACCGAGAGAGGCTAAACTACACACACAGACGAACAAAATACAGATCACAAAATATCAATTAAGCGAAGCTCTTTCAAGTCATTGAGTCGTCGATGCTGATGCTGATGATGATGACGACGAATGACTAAGTGAATATGAATGCATCCCGCATAATTCTGGGTATGGAAACTAAATTCAAAACTCAATTCAGTTTTTATTTCATCTTCATACTTGAAAATAACAAGAATTAATTATATTTTACTTTTCCAAAGACAGAGACAATCGATCGATTGTGATTATTAAGTCGAGTTTTTAAAGATTTCGAAAACATCTAAGTTATCGAATTTCAATCGATAAAACATACAAATAAGTTTTTGGGGTCTTCCACTGTAAAACTTAAAACATAAATGAAAATCGATCAAAAACTATTTGAAAGGATGATATTGATTTTGCTAGAATTCTTTGAACATATTCTGCCATTATCAGACTGTATTTTAACCGATTTTAAAAAGTTATACCTCAGTTTAATTAAATAGAATTTAAATAGAACTCAAAATTTCTTCGTCTGAAAAAGTTGATTTCAGCTCGATTTTTTACAAGAATCATAGTTTTTTTTTTATGAAAAAGGCAAAAAAAATGAGTTATGGACATTTTAATGTAGATCGAAAGACATTGTTCCAACTTGAAAATTAAGACATAAGTTTTAGGAATAGTCAAAAAATTGACTAAATTAGAGTTTAATAAAATTTGTGTTTTGCTTAAAATAATTAGCGTGAATTACAATCCGTTTCAAAATTAAACTTAAAAGCATTCAAATTAGCTATCTCCTTTTAAAAATCGGTTATAATTTGACAAAGTTACAGATTCGCAATGTGTATTTCAATCAATCAAAGCAAAAATATTGTTATTTTAGACACAAAAGTTAATTTTAAGAGACATGTAGGGGTTTCCCTTAAAAAAATTAAATACCTTTGCCAGGATTCTATATCCCTTTTTAAACTTTCCCTCTATTGAAAACAAATTATAATTATTCAGTGCGATGTTCCAGTCAGTTATGTGTTACGGAACTCCAAAGTGGTCGGATATTGCCGAGTATTATACCAAAAGTTTGCAAATAGGCCAAAACAAGCTATTAAAAATGATATTTAAGCTTCCTTGACAGTATCCAATCTCAGACCTTCACCTCAAAGCCCAAGCAGAAACACTATCACATAAAGTGTAAGTGAGACGGCAGCGCTGCGGCTGAGCTAGGCCCTAGTCCAGGGAATGGTCCGTGCCGACTACTTGTTTAGACTGACAAGTAACTATAATGATAGATGGAGATCACTCAACCTATATCGACGAATATAGTTTTTATTTTCAACTGAAAATTAGCTGCTGAGAATATTCGAGAAGTGCTGGGAAGAAAGGATTGTCAGCCCTTAGTTTATGAACTTATTTAGTGGTTTTATCTTATTATAAAAACCTGATCACTTCAATTTGCTCTCTGCCGTTGTGTGTGTGTGTGTGTGTTAGTGATATTGGTGGGTGAAGGGGGAGAGAGGTACGGCTGCTTTGTTGTTGCCAGGTTTTTATCACAACAATTAAGTAATTTTTTAAATACTCTCCGGCTCTTGGCCATAATACTTGCCTGCTTCGCCATACTAAATGTACAGACCCCCCGCGAATTCCCTCCCATTTGTCAACCATACTTATGTATACGTATGCAGGTATATACTTATATACCTGATTCATCATGTGTCTCTTTCTTGACTTGTTATTACCTTTTGTTGCTGTTGTTGTTAGTCTTTTTGTCTTATTACTCAAGCAAATGCAATGACAGAAGAAAACATGCCATAAAACTGCCAAAAATATACGTTAATTACCTTTAAAGGTTTTTCAAATTAAACTCGTTAAAATATGAATGGTTGTGCGTATAAAAGTGTGTGTGTGTGTGTTAAAAAGGGATGGCTATATATAGACCCCCCAACCCCCCACTCCCCTGAAAAAGCACCGTTCATATGGATCAGTTAAGTGGTAAAAAAAAAAAAGGGTCATGTTTTGTCGGACTATGGGGGGGGGGGGGGAGAGAGATGGGGAGTTAGTGTGTGGCGTTGTGGAGACGGGGGGAGGGGGATCTGGTAGTATTGCATATATAACGTGTGAAGTTAATTAAAATCTGTATACAAGTTTATTACAAAATATGAAAACACATAAGATACGACCGTCCGTCCGACTGACGGAGAGAAAGAGACAAAGATTTACTAATATGGCGCGCAATATGGCGGTTGGAGCTAATTTTTTTTGTCTGTTCGTTCGTTTTATTTTAGTTTTAGTGATGGTTATACAATTCCATAGAATTGCTACTTACTGTGAGAACTTTCGATATGAAAAAAAGAAAGAAAAATGAAGCAACAGATTGGACAAACGGAAAAGAGTTCACTATGAATCACATTTTATTTTACGATTTAGACAAATAACAATTTCTTTAAGAAATTAACCAAGATATCCAAGATAGTTTCCAGATATCAAATACTGAAACACAAAAAGACAAATCATCGAGTGATTCATTTTGATTTTTCGTATCACAAATTTACCATTTGATCTTCTAACAGGCATTGTTCATTTTACGTCCTTTTGGAACGGGTACAGCGGATTTTTTAAGGCATATTGGGCATTCCTTTGGATCACTCATCGATTTTGCATTAGCCAAATTAATTGAGCTAAGTTCAGGGGTCACGGATTCGGAATCAATGACGCTATCATCCGTGGTCACCTGTTCGTCTACCAAATTGTCTTCCTTTACTAGAATCGGCTCCTCAACTTTGGGCAGAGTCCACATACTTTCGCCGCCGAAACCAACATTGAAAATGTTTACAAAATTGACGATCTAAATAATAATAAATATAATAATAAATTAAGAACGTTTTTTTTCTACTTACCCAATAATAGAAAGTTGCGCAAAATTTACCTAAAATTTTAAACATTTTGTGTGTCTAAAATTATATAAAAAACGGAAGTTATTCTTAGTTTTTGTTGTTTAGACTGTTGTTTACGCTTTCAGTGTCTGTATCGAACTGAAATTGCTAGGGCTGGAATTCGGCACATCATTTCAGAGCGGATACATTTGGATATCAAGGCCTACTTGAGGAAAATTCCCCGATTACTTTGATTTTGTTATGATGAAACGAAATGCTTTGAACCTAACTAAAGTGTCTATAATATACAAAAACTCAGCCATTTTGCAGATAGACTTCAGTAAATGATTGGGATTGAAATCAATTCGAAAGTCTCAAAGAGACTTAAAAGAAACTCATCTGAAACTTTGATAACATTTTCAACTTTTCATCATAGCCCATGATTATTTGATTGATTCCTTTGAGCATTGAGTTTTTTTTTGTGTAACCACAGAGCCATCTAATGTAATGTCTATTTCATTTCCATTTATCATTAACGCTTTCCGTGCGTACATGGACACAATTGGACAAACATTTATGGCTTAACTTAACCCCATTTAACACTTTCTGACCGCCCCCGACCAAAGGACACTGAACACCGACCACCCTTCTGGCCCCTGTCTGACCAAGGGCTGTTATCACCTTTCAATAAGGCAAAGAGGAAAAAATAAAAAACACCGTAAATACTCGTAAAAAGGTAAGCAACATGACCAATTTGGTGGTGTTATAGTCCTTGGGACAACAAGGGCTAGAAAAATGACTTCAATTAACCATTTGCCTGACCAGTGACTAACCAAAAAATAATGGTTAGTGGGTGGAGAGACAGTGAGAGAGACAGAGAGAGAAAGAAACAGTTGCCTGCTATTCAAGGGGTTGATCGAAGTTGAAAAGCCACCTAGTGACTGCTAGGGGACATTATATACTAACACTCTCCCCCCTAACCCCTAATTCTGTGGGTGTGTGTGACTGGCTTATCGATTTGCATAAATTAATTTTCATTTAAAACGAATACGAATAAAGTCAACTATGCTTGGTGTATTTCTATTTTTCCTTCTTTTTTCCACAAGAAATACAAACTATAATGGGTACACACATACATATATAGAGGTGTGTGTGTTTGTGTGTGTGTATATATATATGGGAGCCAATATATGACGAAAGACGAAGAGCCAACACACATTGCATGTGAAAACTCATTCGTTAACTTTTCATTTGTTGTTGGTTCTTTATAGAAATAATATAAGGCAACATTTTGGCACTCACTGTATACAGTGGCAACCATCAAAATGAATAGAAATTGGAATTGAATTAATATTAAGACTCACATAGTGGGCTGTGTTCAAAAAATCAATACAAAAGATATTTCTTATGTTTTTTAAGATATCAGTTTCTGATTTTCCGTTTTGTGTCTTTTTAGAAAATTGTTAAAATCTTAATAAAACGATTTTAAATTTAGAAATGATCTAATGAAAGTTGATAAAAAATCAATCAATGTACGATAAGAAACAAACAAGACTAATGTCTTATTGATGGACTACATTTGATTGCGGAATATTTGTTATCGATAACTTGACGATAACTTGTTTGTATGCATATAGAGTAATCATCGACAAAATTCTGGAATTATATAGAACATTTGCATTATTGTTTTTGTTGTTCGTTTCAACTGTCCTTCAACATATGCAGCTCTTGCCACATATAGAAGCACACACATACATAGATACATACATTTATGATATATGTATGTATGTATGTATGTATATATATTTGGTAAACTTAACTAAAAGGACTCGAGGGAGATATTAATCTACTTTTGTGTTTTAGGTTTTCAATGTTGTTGTTGTTGTATTTCTTATTCGGGCAGGCGCCAGCAAACAGGCAAAAGCCAAAAAACGTTTCATTCGTTTCGTTCATTATTATTACCAACTATACGCGGTTATTCTATATGTTGTTGTTGGCTGGCGGCAGCTTTAACCTGATACCCGAAACTGAAAACTAAACGGAACCAGGGACCTCATACAAACACACACACACATACTAGAAGGAACTCCCTGCCGTCATTTTCACAAGTTTTCAGCTGCTTTTCATTTTCATTCCACCGCATTTTCTGTCCGTCTCTTTCATTTGTTTTGCTGCTTGCTCCTTTCTTCTTGGCCAGAGCTCTTAACTTTTATTGTTAACATGCAATTCATTTATTAAAATTATTCATATGTCAGTGCGTGCATGTGTTTGGCCATTGTTTTTATGCTCGCTATTTGGTCGGATTATAATGTGAAAGTGGTCATCGAGTTGGTTTACTTTCCATATAAGGTCATAGTGCCATATGCTATACAAATGACATTTGACTAACAATTAATTATAACTTTAACATTATTTTCATTACATGATTTTCCTGAATCATTCAATCGGTTACTCGAACTCAGTCGAGTATAATTTTTTCTCAAAGATATCAGTAAGTGATGAAATAAACTAATGAAACATGATAGAATACCAATTAATTTAGATAATTTCCTAAAAAATGTATTATTTTAGGCTGAAGTTATCAAATCTCAAATGAAACAAACAATCGGTTCAACATAGAGTTTACGATCAAAAAGTCGATCCAATTGGTGTCCCAAATTATGAAAACTAAAGGCAAAAACTGATTGTTTAGGATGCGATCAACGAAAAGGAAATCAAAAAGGTTAGAGGAAAGTTTGCCTCCAGAATAGAAGGCTCCGATCCATAAAGCTGGATTATCTCCGTGGAGTGGGCAGGTAGAATGTGGAATTCGACATTGAATAGGAAACAATTCTACTTAGCTCAATTATCGTCAGAAAAATGATTCGAAAAACCATTGCAGAATATCATTCCGCTATTTAATAAGTCCTAGACTAGTTTCTGCCAGCTTAACTTTTACATGTAGAATTGTTCAATTTGTTTTTGTGAATTGAATCATAGACCCAGGAGGTTAGAGTGTGTGTGGAGTATATATTTTTCCATTAAAAAATCAAGCGAAGAAGTAGCAAACACTGATCTTTATGGTCCGCACGTTGATCTCATCACAATTATAGCGTTAACCCACAAAATCGATAGATACCCGGTACATGGATGAATAGATTGAAGTGAGTTTTAGGGTAGGATAGGATTGTAAAATGCCGACACGTGCCCCTTTTGTTGTTGGTCTTGTGTGCTCGATGTTTTCTTTCTGTTATATTGCCAAAGCTTTTATTCGTTCACAACTATCGAAGAATTCTGCGTAAAGATCCAAGATATGTCGCCAATGCACGCATATGTCATAAGATGAGTACGAGATGGTCGAAGGGGTGGGTAGGGGCAGGGAGGGAGTGAGGTATAGGGAGCTGAACTTAATAAAAATTATTACACTTATATGGGTGATCACGTAGCCGGCGGAGGTGAGTTGAGAGCGAACTCACTCCAATAAATTTACCTAGAAATGGTGCTAAAGAAACTGAGCCTCTGAGCCTCAATTGAGCCGAGCCAAGCATAAGATGCAGGCAAACCGATAAGAAGGCATCAAGCCGTTGTAGAGTCAACTGGCAGTGACGACGAAGAGTCGTGGTGTTGTCGTGGAGGGGAGTCGGTAGTCGGGGGTCAGTTAGGTCTTGCCTTTTGCCCTTAATTACACGGCTCAATATAAAAAACACAACTCGGTGGGGGGATGTGAAAAGAAATGCAAAAAACGCAAACGTAATAATGTAATAAATATTCAAATTACAGTTCTCGCGGCCATTTCCATTCGAATTTCCATTCCAAATTTCACCTGGCCCAAAATGCTATACACCATACATATACATATCAGCATATATAGGTATGTATGTATGTATATGTATATGTTGGTATAATTCAGTCAACTGAGGCGAGTCCGAGTCGCACTATTGGTAAAATACAAATACAAAAGCCACTAAAGCAGGAGAGACAGAGACAGAGATAGAGGTAGAGAGAGAGAGCGAAAACAAAACGTATTGTATGTAAGTAAGTCCGACTATGGCACGTTTATAGTTGCATTATGCTAATCAAATGACACCCAATGGTGGCATATCGAGCCCCGAAGTAGCCCAATGTGACCCCTCAATGTCCTTAAGTTCTAGGGTTGGTCGCGTTTATTTTGACATTCAAGTTAATAGATCGGTTTTAGTTATAAATTAGCATTTTATATAGGCATATTACCCAAACACACACCAGTATATTTAATGTGTATGTGAGAGAGAGTGTGTTTTTGGCCATGGTCAAGTGTGACTTGTTTGGTGGCGGTTTTTTACATTACAAATACACTTGGAAAAAAAAAACACAGCAAATAACTTTCGATTGAAAAAGCTTGTAAATTTATTCTACAGTTAGATTAATGATTCACTATACGAAGAGTTAATCCCTTTTAAGTCATTACATTATGAATTAGCCTTAATCCTACTTTAGCCCTTTTAGTATTGGTTTGAAAATGAGTTAGTAAATGGACTAAAAATATAACCTTGAGTTCATTTATTCAATATTCTATGTGGTATGTTTTTAAATTAAATTAAATTATTATATCAAATGATGATGTTGATCATCTTATTGCCTTGCCTAAAATTTTGCCCCCTAAGAGATCATCCGCAAGTCGTTTTGTCATCATTGCCCCATCATTCATAATCTGTAACTTCAACAGAAGGTTCTGCCTTCTACTTACCACACACTTTAGACGATGGAAAAAAAGCATAAGAACAAACCAACAAGTATATAGAAAACTTGGCGTTGACGACGATTCATAGGTCTACCATATATGTATATACTTGGAACAATATATCTATCTATCTATCGTTTGTGGCGCTAGCTGTGGAAGTGGCAAAAGCAATCAAAGAACCGAAACAAACAAGAACAAGAGTCGAAGACAGAGTGAGTGAGAGAGAGAGAGAGAGAGAATATGGAATACCGCCATATTCATTGCTAATAATTCAAAATGCTACACATGCGACGTCTCAGCTGGGACTGACTCTAAGTCACTACAAGGCAAGAGCAGAAGAAAGGTAGGTAGGTGGTATAGTTAGCTACTTCTTACACTTCGTCGAAGTCATATTTTTCTGTTTCTTTTTTTGCAACTGATTTATGCCCTGCGAAGAGAGAGAAACAGGGGTACTCAAAGAGAAAGAGAGAGAGAGAGAGAGAGAGGGGGAGGCATAATGACTGAAAAGCAATGGAGTATGTATTACATGGAATGGATGGCGATGGTGAAGTTCGAAGCCAAGTTTATACGCTATAGGCCATACATCAAGGTACTCCGAATCGCAACGAACGACGGCGATTCGCGTGATAGAACAATGTAAAAAAATTATGAACGTGTAAAATATGGGTAAAAATATAAATATGCATGGAGTTGGAGCTGGAGTTGGAGCTGGAGCTGGAGCTGTTGGTGTAGCCGGAGAGAAAGGAAATGAAGTTTGAGCTAAATCTATCTACAAAATAATTGATAAACCCCAACCACAACCAACAGACCTGGGATGGGGTCTAGGTCTAGGTCTAGGGGTCCCCTGTTGCAACAGTATACTCTACTCTATATACACTCTCTTTATAGGTATATAGGTACATACATATATAGATATCATTATGATTCAACTTAATAAGCCGCATGGCCTGGGTGTTGATGTGCTTGAGTGGTTTGATTTAATGGCTCCGCTTAGGGAGAAAAGCCGTAATAAAACTTCACTTTAACTTGGCCTAACTACCAGCCAAACAACAAAGAAGCAAAACCGAACGAGTCATGCTGATGGATTGCTAATCCACCAGCAAATCCACCGATGGGAACAACAGCAACAAAAACACAATACACACACTAAGATAGTTGAAATTCATTATAGATCTAACATAACTATATATATTGTTTAGAGAGAGAGAGAGAGAGAGAGAGAGAGAGAGAGAGAGAGAGTACTAAACTGCAATGCACTTAATACTTGATACTTGGCCTATATCAGAGTTTTATTAACTCTTTTAGATGTAGATCAATATCGAAATGTTTATATAAATATCTATCTATTCCATATCTATTTCCATCCTCAAGAGACTAAAGTCGACTTGTCAGTCTTTCTGTTGGCTTTCGAATTGTAAACTATAATTCTTTATTCAAACTTATATATATATATTGGATAAATGGTTTTAATGGACTAATTTGTCGACTATTTATTTATGCCAAGAAAGTTTTTTAAAAAGTCTTTCTCTTTTAGAAGACTTTTAAGGCGAACTTCCTCACCTCTGTTCTGTTTCTTTTTCGGTTTTTTTTTTTTTTTTTGGGCTTTTCTAGAACAATGGGTCATAGATCAAAATTTTAATGACGACTTCAACATCATCCGTTCTCGTACAATGAACTTTCAATATGTTGAACCGAAAAATATATATATAAACCAACAAAAAAAAACAAAAAAGTCGCACATTTTCACCGTTTTTTTAATGCGTTACCCATTTTTATATAAGTATCTCAAATTCTTTTTCTATCTCGCTTGCTCAGTCTTTCTCAGTGCTTCTCTCTGTTTCTTGTGTCTTGCCTTTTGATGCTTTTTAATAATTTTTTGTTGTCTACAGCGTTTGGAGCGGCGCGTCTTTTGATTGGTTCAAACTCTTGTGTATACCCCTACCCATACCCATACCCATATCCAAACCTATATACATATATATACTTTTAACGAGCTCTGATTTTTGCTGGCTGACAATTATCATTGCGGCGATCAGACGCAAAGGCAGTGGCAAAGTCAGAGCCAGAAGGCAGAGAGCAGAAGGCAGAGAGTTGCCATAGTTTGTTGGCTGGCTGATGTTGTTGGTTTTTATGGCTTCTATATAATAATTCACCTATACGTTGACGCAAGGCAATTAACTTGGCTTAGTTTCCATAGATTCCAGATGCGTGGTCGACAACGACAACAACGACGACGACGACGAGAGCGAGACACCGCCTTGAAAATGGCAAGCCAGAAGCAACGTGACTTCGATGCTCGGTTTGAGATTAGATAGATGGAGTGCAGAAGTCTCGTATATCAAAACGAGAAAGATGGCGGAATCATAATTCTCTCTTTCTCACTCTCTTTCTTTGGCGGGCACAAGGGACAAGAGAGATCAACATGATCATCAACATCATCATCATAATGATGGCAAAGGATGTGTGGATGCAGCTTTTAAAATAAACGTCAACTCCGATTGGCTTGGCCAGATAACTTTAGCCACAAAAACACACAAAACAAACTAATGAAGATCTTGCCCTGCTCAGGCCTGGGAAAGTTTTTCCCATTTTCTCTCTTTCTAATAACATTTTTTTATGTAGTATCATGCTAGGCCACTTAGCCGTGTCACGGGTAGCAGCTACCCTATCAAAACAGCTGCAATGACTTCATCATTTGAATGTCATCGATCGAATGCACCCGGATCGGATCGATGCGACCGATCAACGGAAACTTCCTAATTACATGACACAACCGCAGATGGGGGTCAGGTTCAGGTTCAGGTTCAGGTCTGTCCCATTTGTCCTGGCGCACCTGTAGCTGCCGCGCGCGCCAACCCCAAGGAGTTTATTTTTTTTTCTTTTTCTTTTAATTGAAATGGTTTTTGGTGTTTGTTGCGCTTGATTGATTTAGAGCGAACTCAAGTAGAACTCTGACCCGCAGCAACAGGAATGAGGGAAGACCTAGAGGTAAAAGTCGCCCCTAAGATACACACACCTGCCTGCCCGCTGGCCAATTCTTGTGTAATGAAATTCGAAAATTTCAACCGGCATGCGATCTCTCTTTCACCCTCACGTTTTGCCCTAGCTCCTACCATCACCTCGCCGTCACCCTCACCCTCTAGGCGATCTGATGCGACGATCTTGTCCGTTGATCTTTTTGGTGCATTGGCTAAGTTAATTGGTTGTAAAACAATTTTTCGAATTAACATAAAAATGTTTCATTGGAAAATAAAAACAAAAAATGAAAAAAAAAAAACAACACACACACACAACAAAAGATACATACATACATATACATATATAGAAGTATTAAATGAAGAGTGCTTTACAATTAACATTGGCTTCGCTTGCGGTCCGAGCCCGCATTTTAACAGCCGCAAAGGAAATAAGCGAATGGTCATGAAATTGGTAATGGTAAATTGGGGAGGATAGAATCGGATAAGAACTTGGAAAAATACTTGCCAAGATAGACATTTACACATATTTGAACGAAATATTAACGAATGATTTCAAGCGAACTATTTTTTTTTAGATACTTTTAATGAAACGCATCCGTAATTGACGACAAAGAAAACAATCTTTGAATGTAAATGATCGAAACATGCAAAGAAGACGAAGACTTGACCAAGACTTGACTTTCTTCAACTATGAAATAGCTTAAAAATAGTTTACAAATTTGACACTTTTTGGTCAGATGTTTGTAATGCACAGAAGGAGACGTTTCCGACCCCCATATATATTCTTGATCAGCATGAAAAGCTGAGTCGATATAGCCATGTCCGTCTGTCCGTGCAAATCTACTTCACTCCGCCATCTTAAGAGCTATCGGGATGAAACTTGATATACTTATAGTCCGGAGCAGATAAAGTATGAAAATTGTCAGGATCCGACCACTATATCATATAGTTACGGAAGAAACATAGATGAAGAAATTGGAGTATCTCTATGGAATTTACTTATATGATAGTTTTAGATATAAAACATCAGATCCCGAAATTTCAATCAGATCGGATGAATATAACACAAGTTACGGTCAATATAAATCGGCTCTACTACGTCATTCCTTAAAATCCACAGAACATACACACACAGACGCAACGCTACGAAAACTGTATATGTATGCGTGCCAATCGCAGCATGCAGCATGAGGAAGAAGAAGAAAAAGAAATGGAAATGGAAATGATATTTGGAAGGTTTTCTCCTGTGCATTGATGAATTGATGATACTGAAAAAGAGTTTGAAACATGTAAAAATACTGCAAGGGTATATAAACTTCGGTACAGCTGAAGTTAGCTTCTTTGATATTTCACTGTAATTCTGATCTTGTTTATGAGTTATAGATATATTCCAATGGAATCTTCATTCATTACGATCTTTTATCTCTACATAAACACATATAGATATCTATATACTTAGTTTCCATGGTAGTTATATAATTTATTGACCTGATTTGCTGTTTCCCTTAAATATGCACCTTATTTAGCTTTCTTCTATGACGAAATATTATTTCCCTGAAAAAATTGATGGATTTTTCGTACTCATAAAAATTATCGAGGAGAGAAATTTCATTAATTTTATTAATATATTTTCAACATTATCTAATATTTATCTAATATTGGTTATAATGATGATTTACCAATATGAAGTAAGTATATTAATTACGTTAACTCTTGCGGAAATTTTCAATTAAGGCCATAGATTTTTGGGCTTCCGATATATATTAAACGTTTCGGTTCCATTCTCCGAGAAGAATGACCAGTAGCCTGACAACAATTCGATTTTCATTCCATTGAATGGAATTTGACTTTGGTCGCGTTAATGTGCTATGTGTGATATGACGACAACAACAACAATAAAAACGAGTGTAACAACAATAAGAGTAAGCGAAACGCAACCAGGCAGACAATTGAATTGTTTTGCTTGTTGGTTTGGACAACACGGACAACGGGCAGCAGACAGAAAGACAGAGCAGACCGGAGGCTTCCCTCCCCCACACAAAGACCATTCAACCATATGCAAATTGAATGGAAATGGAAATGAAAATGAAAATGGTTGAGTATCGGGTGCAGGCTGAGCACAGACGCGCGACCCGCAAATAAACTGAATGAGAGACAATGAAGGCGATCTTTTATTGGTTCCATTCGATGATCAGACACATCCAGAGAGCACGTCCGGTGCGGTGTGTGGTGTGGTGTGTGGTGCCAAGCGTCAGTTGTGGTGTACTTAGTGACACCATTAACGATGCCAGCTACTATAGGGGCTACCAACTGAACTCAAACTCAAATTCAGACCCAAATACCCAAACTCAAACTCAAACTCAAACCCAAACCTATCCGCACACACACACATCCACATCCGGCGTTGTCTCTGGCGCATGCGCAACCTACTCCGCGACTCCCGACGCGGTTCCTACGTTTGATTGATTTTGTTTCAATGTTTTCAGATAGTTGTTGCTGCTGTTGTTTTATTGTTGGGCCGCTTTGAATTTTTTATTGCAATCGGTGTGAAATTTCACACCGCAATGCTTAAATGATTCCGGGGTCCAGGTCGGCCCTCGGCCCTCGGCTCTTGGGTTTCCCTTGTAGTTTCGCTTCCACTCTTCTCTTTTGTCTTCATTTTTGGTTTGCCCATGAAGGCAAACTCCAACTCCAACTTGAAATGAGAAAAGTAAAAGAGTTTTGTCTGCTTACACTGAGTCAAAGTCAAATGATTTGCATGGGAACGAATATAACACATTACCTAGCATTATATAAATTGCATTAAAAACTTACTTCAAATGTACATAGATAGAAATCGAATCGAAAAACGCAGAGAAAAGCTAACAAGTTGAGTGTCAGATGTGACTTTATTAAGAAATTAATATAGAGAAGTTTAGGCACTGAAATTGATGAATTATCATCTCAATTGATGACTTCTTTTGAGTGATATCTTGTCTTATCACAATAGAAAGCCAACTATGTCTAGTTGTAGGAACTAAAATCTAGACAGAAAGCCATGAGGCAGGAAGGTGAATTAATTGAATGAATGAAGACTCAATACAAATTTGAATCATATTTCTATTCCACCATTAACCATAACAATAACCTCCCGAATAACCTCTTTTGAATAGGTAAATAGTGTAGGATTGTCGAATATATGTTAGAGTTAAAGTAGAGTTAAAGATTTGCCCAGTTAGAGAGTTCTATCATTTGTTGCTTCCTGGCGTTGCAATGGCATGCTGTCACCCGATTGCCCTGAGAGTCTAGTTCCCTTTAGTCTGCCTCCGTCATTCAGTTACCCGTACTCCTACTCAGACATCAACTCCAACTCCAATTCCGGCTGCGACTCCTTCGACACGAACACGAACTGCCGTTACGCTTCGTTGAGCCTTAGTAGACGACACAGAACACAATGCGACGTCATTGCATAGGGCTGATTGAAAGATTATTTTGCATTGATAACGCTAAAAATGTATGGATGGATGGGCAGAAAAACAACGAAAAAACGAAACCACCACAACCACCACCACCGCCACCACAAGAAGTACATAGTAGACGATGTGCCACAGCGACTGCCACTGCCACTGCCACACAACAAAAAGTCAAATAGAGCGAAGCAGAGTCAGCTTTAGTGGCAGCGGCAGAAATTGCAGTTCGAAAATTGTTGCGCTTTCGGTTTGCGTGTTTACATTTTGCATTTTGCATTCATTGTCTGCCAGCCAACGATCGTCATCATCATCATCATCATCATCCACATCGTCATCGCCATCGTCATCGCCGTTGTCGACGTCGCGTCGTCATCATCAATTCGCAATGCATTTCCCACATTTCCAGGCCAGCGAGCGACCATCATCATTAATAATATTGAAAAGCCCTAATTACGGTTAAGTGGCCCAAACGAGGCCCAAGCCCGGGCCCATGCCCATGCCCATGCCTATGCCTATGCCCATGCCCATGGAAGGCTCGGGGGCAGAAGCATAGGGCCGTCTCAGTGAATCGAACTTTGCAAAAATACGGAAAAAGGGGTTCCCGTTTGCTCCCTTGCTCCCTTGCTCCCACCCGCTTCACACATTTTACATACATTCGACGTTCTACATTCTATATACCGCATTCCCATTTGACTTTTACTTGAGGCCAGTTATCATCACAGAAATGTGTCCGAGTGTGTGTGTGTGTGTGTGTTTGTGTAAATCATTTTTCCCACCCCTAACGAAAAGAGCCTCGTCATCGTCTTCACCTGCCGACTGAGTGGACGGCACTTGCAGTCGCTGGCTAGTTGCAGGTGCACCAGCAGCAGGTCGAGGGCCCCTGACCTAACCCTCATCGCACAGTTTAATGAAATCATTTATAATGTTTTCTCTGTCCTTTTCTCATTCCCTTATTATTATTATTTTTATTCATTCCTGTTGCTGTTGCTGTTGTTGTTGTTGTCTGCTCTATTGATAAGAAAAGTCCCCAGGACTCCTTAGCACGTGGCTACTACCTAGGGTAGTCTAAGGTGTCTGGCTTTTCATGTGTGTGTGTGTGTGTTTATATTGGGGCAGGACCTAAAAGATGGGAGTTCAGCTGTCCTATTAGAGTTTGTCAGCTGCCCCTATCTATCTAAGGATATCCTCTGCTCTAATGATCATTGTGCCAACAATTGAATGTCATGGCATATCATTAAGTCGAAATTCGCTCCGATCATGTTAAATCATATATATAAACTCTAGAGTCTAGACGCTTAAAGTCAATAGTTTTAGCCAAAATTAATATAGAAATTCATTTTTAAGTGTATCCTTTCTGAAATGTCCTCCTTTTGGATGTCTTGTCTTGTGAAAACCACAGGGATATCCCTTTTACATAGAAAGAATTGGTTTACCATTGACGATATTCTTGGAGTAATTAATTTTTTCTGTGGTGAATCAGATCTTAATTTGGCTTGTTTATTTCTTGACAAAATCCTGACCAAATTTGAAGGACCTTATAGATGCTTATCTTTTTGAAAGTATTTGAAGCATTCAAACTAATCACGAAGGAGAAAGGAAGAGTCCATAAACCAAATGTCAATGGCTTCAGATATTTAGATAGATCAGATGTGCAGCAGATGAATATTTCTGAATTGACTTGGCTGTTGATGCTGATCGAGAATATATAAACATGTCTCTTACATACCTTCTGAAGGCTTGAATGTATCATTTGTCAAAAAAACTAACTAAATTTTAGAGATAAGCTATAACTAGTGTTTATGAAGGTAAAAAAAGGAATCGAAATACAGAGGAATCAGAATATATTTTTCATGCTGTAAGAAAAATTGATCAAATCAAATAAAAATAATAATTATGATTTATTAATTGTTGAGAAAAGTATAAAAAAAAATGTTGTTCACTTCTATTTCAGCCATTTTTGATAGATTAATAAATATATATATATATATATATATTTATATTTCCTTGGAGGTTTTGGTTTTGTTTTTTGTTTTGTTGGGAATTAATTGCCCAACATAAAGTATACATTTCTCAGGCTAAAAACCGAAATTGCCAAATGCCAAGAGAAAGACAGAGACGGAAATGAAGAGCAACTAACTAACTAAGCAAAGACTCTGTTCATTAATTAAAACCACTAAATATTACCAACTGAAACCAAAGTTCAAACCAAAACTAAAGCCGTGACTCAGTTAAGACAAGGTGGCCAGGGAGGCAAGAGCCAGTTCAAGACACTTGCGAGGGGAGTAAGCGGGGGGAAAAAAATGGAGTTCAGGGTATAAGCGTAATCAGCGCATTGGCCGACTGATTTTTGCATAATAAAACACTAAATTTTCATGAGCATAGCCAAAAAAAAAAAAAAAAACCAAAAACAAAACCCAAAACCAAAACCTTAAAATCTTCACCTGTTTATGTGTGTGTGTGTGTGTGAGTGAGTAATTTCAAATGGGAAATTTATACAACGAGTTGTAGAAAATCATTAAACAAATCGCACTTTAATAGGCAACAGCAGCAGCAACAACAACAGCAACAACAACTGAGGCCTAAAGAAATTTACGAGCCGGTTGAACTGAGCCTCTGTCTAAGCTGAACCAAACCAAACCAAACTGAACTCAACTGAGCGGAGTCCGACTCCAAGTCGAGCTGAAGCATCCAAGCGCTGCAAAAACTTTAAGTGTAGTGAAGTGAAGTGCAAAAGACAAACAACACCAACAACAACAACAATAGCTACAACAATGACTTGAGTTCAAAACGAGACTTGGGCTCGACCAAAAACAACAACAACCTGGACAAAAAAAAACACCAAAAGCACCTGCCCCCAAAGCGCAGTCGAAGAAGCATTCAAGAAACGTGTGTGTGGGCGTATGGCAGAAGTAACTGAGATAGACTCACTGCATGAGAGAGACAGAGACAGAGAAAAAGTTAGAGAGTGAGAGAGTGGGAGAGAGAGAAAGAGAGATAGAGAATAGGGCAGCTGATTACACTGACAAAAAACCACTTTGGCAAAGAAAAAGAAATGAGAAAGTATCATTACTTTTTCCGACTTTTAGAATCAAATATTTTCATATTAGCATTATACAATTATTCATTTGATTTGCATTACTTTGCTTTTCAAATGTCTTTTTTGCCCCGGTATTAAATCAAAAAGACTGATAGTGACTTTTGGTTAACAAAATCTAATAAGAAATTCTTTTGATAATTATCCTGCTGTAATTTAGAAGATGTCCAACTTCTGCCATGCCGAAGTTTGTATACCCTTGAAAGTCTGTCTGTGTTCCCTTTTCTCTTCTAATGAAAGAGTGAATATGATTAAATCATAAAATTTTCTTGAAATTTATTAAATATCCAATTTGCTAATGGGCCGATCCGGCCGAATTTCCACTATATAACATCAGAAGTTTGGGTTCGACCAACAGGACGAACTCTGTCTTGTCTTCTATTGGTCTGAATTCTTATCTATCTAATATATGGCTATTTAACAGGGGTATCCGAATTCGACTATTGAAGTCCTCAAGAAAATTGATTAATTTGATTTGCTCCTAGAAACCGATTTCTCCTCGATGTATCGACAAAAAATCCACTTCTACAGGATATGTTGAATGTAAAATACCCTGTAAAGCAACATGAAGAGATTAGTTCAGATAAGTATCAAAAATATTAAACTAGAGTTCTTATTGGTTTCCAGTTGTCCTAAAGCCTTTTTATCCTATAAGGGCTAAGTGCTTCTTACTGATCGTCCAGCAATCCTTCTAACCATCAATAGATTTGCATTATTATTCCACATTATTTCGCTCAGTGCATTATCAAGGTGTTTCACATGTGTTTTTCGTCTCAGTTTTTTTGGTTTTTTTGTTGACCACATTGACTACGCATTTGCCTTCGAGGTTCGAAGTCTTCTTCGTGGCGATCTTCGTGTGTGCGTCGGAGAGAAGCGTCCATTACGTTTGAGCACCCAAACCAACCAAGCAGCAAACCCCAAAAAACAAAAACAGAAAAAAAATTAAATACAAACACTGAAGAGACCGATATGTATGCGATTTTTATGTGTGAACGTAGACAAGTTCGGTAGTTAAATAGATGCACAAAGAGCCCCGTTCCGTCCCCGAGTCAATGTATTGTATAGTCAGTCAGTCAGTCAGTCAGTTAGGCTGTTAGTCATTCAGTGCGAGCGACAGACAGTCGGACGGACAATAAAAAAAACAACAAGCCAAAGAAAAAAAAAACCCCAAAGTTAACCAACATTAACATTTAATCGAACCTCATGTTCAGTAGAGCATGTCTCCTGTTACATACGAGCTATCATCCAATGGCGGGAGGAGGAGGAGGAGTAAGTGATGGGAGCGACTATGGTGTGAGGGGAGGGAATGGCGCGGGGAAAGGTGACAGACAGGCAGGGCAGGTAGGTACCAGCGACTGCGAGAGCTAACACACACATAAACACACATCACACAGGTGAGGGAACTACTGAAGCTCTGCAAAAAGACTTTGCCACACACACTTGACTCCCCTGACGCCCCTTACACCACCCCACCCCACCCCACCCGCCCTTTCTTCATCACTCTATCCTATATATCTATATATATATCTTATAAAGAGTTTGGTTTGGTTTCCCGCTGATGATCGTCGTCGTCGTCGTCGTTAGCATTGTCGTCTGTTGTTGTCTTTTTTTTTGTTTTTTGCACATGCGGTTTGTTTCCTCCTCCATTTTCATTTCCATTCCCATTAACATTTTCCACCATTTTCCGAAAAAAAGCATTTTAATTTAATTTCCATTTGTCTGATCGACGGTGGTTGGAGGTTTCAGTTGTTATTTTTTCTCGGTTTTTGTGTAAAAAATCACATAAAACTTGCCCTCAATGGCGCCTTTTCATCGGGTCAGCAGATTGTTAACTGATATGAGGCAAACAGAGGGAGAGAGAAAGAAAGACAATGAAAAGAGATAGAGTGGGGGGAAAAGTTATATAGGAAAATGTTGATTGAATAAGCATTGTGGCCTTGATTAAAAATTATTGTACATATTATTAATAAATAAATCAACTAAATGTAACTTTAAATTGATCTTAAGACCAGTAGCTTAATCATTAACTAAAACCCCGACAGAAGGACAAGGAAATGAAAAAGTCAAAAAGGAGGTTGGGAAAGGTGCACGGGGGATGCCATAATGATAAATACAATTTAAATGGATGAAACAACCTGATGGAATGCCTCGACATCTGTTCATACCGATGCAAGAGGCATCGGCCAGTGGCACGATGGTCTGCGGCTTCTGAAATGATGAGAGATGGATCCATAACCCATGGATGAGATGGAATGGGAATGGGAATGGGAATGGGATGATGATTTCCCAGTTACAGTTCGGTTTTAGGCTCCGAGCTCCTGGCTCCACCTTAACCCATTAAATGCGAACGTGCCACAATTATGCAGTCAGTCACAATCAGTTCCTGTTGTTGTTGTTGTTGCTGTTGTTGTTGTTGCTCACTCACAGAGAGAAATTGCTCAATTCAAGTCTCAAGGACCACCCCAAAGTTAAGAGAAATATGTATTTGCATTTCGTTTGCCGCTTATACAATTTATTTGCAATTTTCAATCAAGTCGTGGCCAAAAGAAGACAAAACAAACATCACGGTGGCATAAAGGAAAACTTCGTGGCGACTTTAATATACCCTCTGTTAAATATCTGATATAAAACAAACTTTGACCATATAAACGGCAATTTTTGCTATCAGTTGCTAAGGCTGATCAAGCAAATATATGTATATGATTCCTTTTTGTTGTCTTTAAGCTAAGGTTAACCCATTTGACCACTTGCTCGTTTTGCAGGGTATGTAAATGTTAAAAAATTGATTACTTTATTTTGCGGTTTGCAATTGCTGTGGCCTTCTTTGGCCCTAACCCCCCTCCTTTTATTCGAACACGTTCCAATATTTTGAGGTTTTTACCCATAATTTATAGCGAAAATTTGCTCAAATTGCTTAACGTTTTGGGTGGCCCCCCCTGTAAAATCGAAACTAAACCAAAACACACACACAGGAAGAAACTAAATTGAATTGGAAGAGTTAAAAGTGCTTGAATTTTCTTTTCATTTTGTTTTTTGCTTAAAGAGAGATTTTCACGCAGGAAGCGCCACACATTTGAACAAAAGAAAATACAAAGATCTTTTCAAATCTTTACGAGATGTCATTAAAATAGAGAAAAAAGACGAACCGACCCCAGGCAGACGGCGTTTATCGCTGTCGGCAAATCGGAAGTTTAATGGGTTAATGATGGGCTCACACACACACACATAGAAATATACACACATGCAGCGACCCCTTTAGCAACAACAACAACAACAAATAAACATATAAAAATGAAAAACAATCATAAAAAATTGCAGCCGACACGACCACGATGCACCCGGTGGACCACCTTGGTGGCCATCATCTAATCTAGTCCCAACTATTTGGTGTTTTTTTTTTTGCCTCTTTTTCTCTCTCCCCTCCCTCATGGTTTAATTTTATTTTGGGGTGGGAAAAGTAAATTTCATAATACCTGTATATATTTCATTTTTAAGGCAAGGCGCCTGATTTGATGATGATTATACAACACTGGACTCAACATTACCTTATTTACCAACATTCATAGAAAATCCGTCCACATGCATGATCAAAGTAGGCTGGTTATTTTGGAAAAGTAGGCCATGACTTCGAATCTCTTGTCCAAAAGTTCATATACCCAAATGACGACAGTACGATATTCAGTTTACTTTTAAGCATTTCGAGTAGTAACACATAAAAAAAAATAAAGTAAACTTTTATAAATTTTTAGTTCTTTAGTAAAAAATTTAGCATTTTTGTAAACTCTTATAAAGGATTCTTCAATATTGGGTAAGTCACACTTAAAAAGGTAAATATACTGGATTCAAAGATGGTCCATTTCTCTTTCAGATTAACGTACATTTTTACGTTGAGATTGTTGCCAAATACTCTACGGAAGAAATCAAGGATTATGTCCATGTCTAGGTTGTCGAACACTCGTATAATTTTGGGATCGATGAGCAATATAATCAATACACGTCAACCAATTCGCCAACACATGTCGAAGCCGAAGATTGTGAAGATTTTCAAACAGCAGTCGGCCACTTACATTGTCGTCCATGCTTCGCGGGCCTCAGCCGCCGCCCTAGAGGACATGGATGAGTGGGAAATGCCTGTGCCGATGGAGATGCCTAAGAAGAGCACACTGTGTTTGCCCCCGAAACGCACTGAACAGGACCAGTGCAGGATTTGCAAGGCCCAGAGTAAGGAGGCTGTGAAGAATCTTTTCAATCATGAACTTCCCAAGGTGCAACGTCTGCCCTTCCGCCCGATGCCGGCCGTCAATGGCAATGTCTCAAGCCGCCGCTTTGCCAATGCCGAGGAGTTGCTGAAGGTCATGGATAAACCCCAACAGTTGGCAGAAGAGGTAATCAACTTGGACCTCCAATTGTCCTGGGAAAAGGCTACGAACAAGAAGCTAACGGCGGGCTGTAAAGATTTACTTTCAGAGTTGGCTTTAAAACAACGAGTCCAAAGAGGAAAATGAACCAAGTAAAATTTAAATTTGGCATTTAAGCAAATTTTATGAAATTTGCTAACAGATATTTATCGGATAATCGTAAATTTATAATTGTTCCAAATTCGTAAAGACTACAAACAAAAAAAAAATTTAGAATTCAAAGTACATAGGGAAAAAATTAATAATTAAATATATCAATTAGCTCAAGGAAGCTCAGCATCAATTAAAAAAATTTCTTTTAATCAGATTGGTTGGTAAAAAATCGAAACGGTTTTCGTAAAAGCGTTCCAAGATGCTGGAAAATAAAGTAAATATAATTTTAATTGCTCGTGATGGTTACCATTGAATATTTATTTGGTTTACAGCATGTTTAAACAAATTAACGGCAACTTCAACTCTGTATATCATCAATATTAAATGAATAAAAACGCAACACATTTTCAATTAAATTAAATGCCTTCTCTGGGCTGGCCGAGTGTGAGAAGAGTGTGTGTGAGTGTGTGTTGACTCTTCACACGCCCTTTTGCCACACGATCCGATCGACAAAATTGAAAGGGAGCTGAAGCCGCCGAGTCTCGATGTTGCTGCCGTTATGGCCGGGAGTTGAGATGCTGATGAGCTGCCGTTGATCATATTAACACCAAAGCGGATGGCGATGCATGATCATTGGCGTTAATGATCAGAAGAGAGGCAGAGAAGAGAGAGCATCATCATCAGCTTCAGACAGCAGTAGCATCGCAGCAGTAGCAGCGGGGCATTAGGAGGAGTAAGTTGGCTTATCAATTTATTGAAATGTCACTTTCAATTAAAACTAACTGCTGAGCAAACATAATTCATGCCTCAAACATGAAGCACATACAGAACAGATACAGAGGAAGAGAAAGAGGGGGCGATTTACAGGAAAGATCTTTTGCATTAATTGATGATGATCAAAATGAAATGAAATGAAATGTCCGCATTGGCACATTATCATTTATGATCTTCTGTCTCTCTGTCTGTCTGAATCGCTCCCTGTGCATCTTCAAGTGCAGCTGCTGTTGCCTTCAATGTTGACCCTCGACTGGCCCCCAAAGACAATGACAGTGCTCATTAAGCAAAGTGTCGCGAGCCGATTTTCTCTATACCCATATTTCCCCCCATCCACCCCCCATCCACCCTGTTCGGTTACTGATATTGACTTATGGCATTTTTATTATGTACAGACAACGCCCTAAGCCTTTTATTTTCTTATGGGCTTTCTGTCTCTTGGCTGCTGCAGCATTCCGGGAATTTTTCATGCTTTAGCCACACGCAAGGACGTCATTATCATCATCATCAATAAAGCATAATTCCTGGCAAACAATTCTATTGAACCCCAACACAACGTACACCAAGATGGGGACCTGACCACCAAAAGTGCCCATTATATTTGTTATGGCTCGTGTTACACCAGCAATGCCATCGACTCCCATCTGCCCATTCCATTCTGGTGGCACCTACTGCCGGTGGCAGTGACAGAAACTCTATGATCAGCGATCAGCAATGGCAACGGCAACGTTGCCACAGACGGTAGGCAACACAATAGGGGTCACAATGAATGGCAATTTTTCCAAACTGTCAAAAATTTATAGCTCGAGCTTGGCCGGCAAATCAGGACCGGTTCAAATTAAATTGGGCCCCATTGGAACACTATTCTAGATGAAGAAATCTGAATTAATTTAAGAGAAATTTTAGAATTCAAATCTGTTTTCGTTTTGAATGTTAAAACTTAAAATCAATAAAAGCTTTTCCAATCTATTTTCATTGAAATGTAAACGGAAAATATTTCATTTGATTGGATGAGATGAGTCCATGAGAACTGATTTGTTTTAGACGCCCCAGCAGACCTCCGTCTTAATGGAATTCCATCCTCTAACATTTGTATCCGATCAAAGTGTGGGGATCAGTAGTCGGTCGCCCACCTACTGAGGGCGTTTCTCTCACACAACCGAATCCGAACTTGCATCCTTGGCCTTCGATATCTATTCCGCCCCTTCCCAACTCCCATCACTCTCCACCCTGCCGGGCTCAATAGACAAATAGTCTTTTGCCTCGTCTTCGTTCCATTCTCTTTGGCTTACCGATTTATAAAGGTGGCTTATTATTGCAATTTAGCCACTGGTTTTGATTTTTAAACAGACTCGAGTATAAAGACACAGCAAGAGGTCCATGAAAGTCAGAGAAACTCAAAAAGGGCGATAGAGAGAGAGAGAGAGAGAGAGAGAGAGAGCGAGGCAGAGTAAGAGACAAATGTCATTTGGCAGCGTTCGAGTGAACTATATAGACTGTCATGATCATTATCGCAATATATAGTATTCACTCCCTACAATTCTGCTACTCGCTAGTTGGTTTTTGTTTGGGTTTTATCCAAGGAAACGGCACGCACAATTGTAATCCAAGTGCCTAACCGCTGTGGTTGGTCCCTCGCTCAAGAACTCGGAGGTGTTTGGGCTACTTGCGGAGTCGCATTTATCGTTGTAATGAGTGAATTATGTGCATGCACCTTTAGCGTCGTCTCTTACTTCTCCTTCTCTCATCATCGGCATCGTTTTCTCCTCATGCTTAGCTTCTTCTTATTCTTCTGCTTCACCGCCGCCTCCACCTGTTGGTAATTTATACTTTCGACCAAAGCAGTCAATAAATGTCATGTTTTGGTTGTTGATTGTCCACACCAAGCCATGGCCCAGACCCAGGCAGAGGCTGAGTCCCCGGTCCCTCTCTCTCTCTCTGTCAGAATTGGCGTGCTCCAGTATTCAAAATCACTGGCATTCCTCTTGAAACACTTGAAGGAAGCCATGAAGAAGGCCCGCTTGCTGGGCAAAGATTTGCATAGCAGAAGATCAATTGCAGGTGATTTGTTTAGCTGTCGAAATCGTCGTCTTATCGTAACTCATTACGAGATTTATTTTGTTCAACAAATGCAAGAAGGTGTGATTTGTCTTTGTACCGATCTTGGCATTTATTTTTTATTGAGTGAATCAGCGGAGAGAGAGCAGAGTCCAGCAGGCAAAAAGAAGGCAGAAGGCAGCAGTCCGATTCCTGCTACCCCAGCTTGCCCCCAGCTGCTTTCAATGGACTTTTAGGCAATGGTTCAATAAATTTCTCGCTGTGTGTGGATAGAGGCCGCCCACAAAGGCCGCCTCATAAGCAGCAGCTTCTAAATGCGACCGCATTCAAGTATTTCATTCTCCTCCCAGTTGTCCTCCCGAGTGTCTCCCGAGTCCGAAGCGAAGCGATAATGTGATTTATGCTGTCCATTAATCTGGTAATTCATTTAAGCTCAGGAAACTGAGCCTCCAGTTGCCTCTCAGTTGCCTCTCCGCCTCACTGCCATCCTCACTCCTCAGTTCTCAGTCCTCAGTCCTTTTTGGGGTACCAGAGAGATCTCTGGTCGAGCACATATTTTATGGCATTGTGCATATGAATCTTGTTTTCTGCTTGTTGCCTGTATATACATTTTTTTCCCCCTCCCTTTGGATGCTGCTGCTGTTGCTGCATCGATTGCACTTCGACTGCTGTTCATCTGTTTTAGCCAAAAGGATGAAGAGAAAAAGAGAGGGAGAGAGAGGGGGAGAGAGGCTGAGGCAGAGGGAGGCAAAAGAAGGCCAAGGCCCGCTGTGCCGTCAGAGAACGGATCGCTTGTCGCTTGTATTAATAAAACATTAATTACACACTTGATACCTAGCGGCTAAGGTTTGCTTTTGGTCTTGGGGGTCTAACTGGTTGAGGGGTTTCCAAAAGGTGAAGGAGAGGGCTGGAACGACCAACTCTACAGTTGGTCTATGAGGTGTCGTTGTAGGTGTTGCGGGGGCTTGGCTGGTGGTCCACACGTTAGACAACACCGCGGATGTTGATGCTGATGATGATGATGATGATGATGACGACGATGATGCTGATAATGATGAAGCTAAATGAATTGATGAGCGTTTAGCCACCGTAGACTGTGTGGGTTAAAAGGTTAGTTTAAAATGGTTAGCATCAAATAGATGGGGTCAAGACATGTTCTAGCCATCATTTAAGGGAACAAATTGATGAGCTTGTCGTCATGCTAATTGTACGTGTGATTATTTTGACAGGCAACATCGGCAACATGGGCAACATGGGCAACTTCTTCAACGTCATCTACATCATCTTCGACTGGAGATTGACTGTGCGTGCCTGCGAGTTGTCTGGCATACATGTACACCCAAATAGTTGTATATATATATATACATTCTGTATAGTGTTGCTCGGTTGTCAAATTGAAAATGCAATCATGCGTTCAAACGTCAAATTAAACAGCTCGGAACTGATTTTACATAGCAAGCGAGCATCGTTCAGAAACGACGAACACCCACTTAACTAATCGCATGATTAATGATGTCAAACTGACACTTGAGGCTAAACGAGAAGTGAAAGAAGGCACACACACACACACACACACACACACACACACACACACACAGAGCCAGAGAAAGAGAGATACATACATACATACATAGATGGAGAGCGAGAGGCAATCTCCACAGTTCTTGGTCTCAGTAGGTGCTGCATGGTGCGAGCCATGGGCTGCCAATCGCAACGGCAACGCTTGAATGACAGGTGCTGACAGGTGATAGATTATTGCTGGTGTGCTTGTTGCAAGTCTCATCCTCTGCCTCTGCCCCGGCCTCTCTGGACTCTTTGCGTTGCGCCTTTGCGTGATTTATCCAAAAACGAAACCAAATTATATGCCCCAGCGCATTGGCATCTCAGATGCTGGGCAAGTAGCCAGCCATCAGCCCCTGATGGTAATTGATCTGTTCCCGATCGGCATGCCCGACTGGGACTCCCCCAGTTGTCTTGCTAGCTGTGATTTCTTTCTTTCTCTTTCTTCCTTTTCATTTTGGGTGAGAGAAAATTCTGTTGAGCATTATTAATGATGTCGCTGTAGCGATAACTCAATTTGTTTTCGACAAATTGTTGGTGGATCAAGGCCAATACCAGAAGGAAACAAGGAGAAAACACCTAAAGGATTAAAGTTTACCATTCTTGTTTACTTTTTTTTGGTTTCCGCTTCCGTTTTGATCAAATTTTGATTAAATGACTGATCGATTGAAAACTAAAATGAACAACAGGCAAAATCCAACGAACCATGAATTCAAAATTATCAAAAATCACATAAAATTAGAGGAGCCTTTGAAATGAAATGAAAATTAAATACAAATATTTACAAAGGATGTCCTGAAGTTCCCTTAAGTTTTATACTGTTGATGGTCATTGATGGAAGTATCCAGATACCAATTTTTGGAACACTCTTTATAGTTAAAACTAGTGAAAAAGTCTAACAAAAGTTTCATTGAGGTTTCGCTATTTATATTTTTCATTGATTGATCCAATTTCTCGACAGAATTTCTTAAGTACTCGTGCCAATATTAATTCAAATGGCATTCATCACGATGTTCAGTTGACCTTCGGTGCAAATCAATCGATCGATCACGTTCCTTTTGAGCTTCCAATTTTTAGCACGCTCCATTGCAGATAATGATGAATTCGGTTAAAGATGATGATGATGATGATAATGATGATTGTTGATGTATGTACTGCTCTCTCACACGTTCGGACAAAATGCAAGCGCTCACAAATTGATTTGTCACAATTTTTTGATGCGGCCGCCAATGCAGAACATGAATCCATTGCATAGTCAAATCAATCAAAGGCCACAACAATAATGCTTGTATTTTAGTTTTGGTTTTTTTGTTGATTTTTGTGTTTTTGTCTTGCCATTGCAACGGTGCTGCCCAGCGCGTTAAGGCAAATCAAATCGTTGTGCTGGCCAAAACCAAAGCAAACAGAAACACATAGAGAGAGATGGAGAGGGAGAGAGAGGGAAACAAAAAAAAAAGACAAAACAAAATATTAAGATGAGCTCCAAAGTTGAGAACTGATCGTGTCACGTACGTGGAATTGGGTTGGACGGGCTTTGGCGGCGATGTTACTATGGATGACGATGACGAACGTTTACTAGAACGAATTTTGTTAATTTTTATTGTGATTTCCTAGAACCGAACGACCTGGCGACGATGTCGAAGTCAAAGTCGACGGCATTCGACCAGGTAAATCACGAAAAAGTGTCGGCGGACACGCGCCTCTAAAAGGCAAACGGAACGCTCCAATCGAATCGAAATGCAAATTATGCAACGCCATCCAAAAGACAGATAGTCATTCAGCCAGCCAGCAAGTCAGTTAGTCAGTCAGTCAGTGGTGTTTGCTGGTCTCTAGCTCAGCCGTCATCTACAGTCATCTGAAAGTCGCGCTGCAGTTAATTTTTAACGACGCAAGATTTGTGCATTCAGGCGCTACAAATTGTTTATTGTGGGCCTCATGCCCCCAAAAAAATGTGTCTACAAGATTCGCTGAAGATGATGATGGTGATGGCAGCGGCCAAAGCCACGACAAACAAGTCATTTCCAAATAAAATTCGTTGTGGTCAGTCTTTGCAACATTTTCACAGAGTGTCGCCGTAGTGTCTTTTAGTGTGTTAGGCATTCAATCACGTGTCACTTTGTTGATCCACCCTCGATCAAAATCTAATTTGCTCACCTTATGAATTGTTGCCAAGACACTTGGATCAATTAAGACCAATTCTAAAACAGTCAGTTCACTGACTGTCCATATATACATTTATGTATATACATATATAGTATATATAAATAAAATTTATATATGCAAATCACGCTCAATCGTTGCTGCAGTCGCTTCGGGCTCGTGTTTGGGGCATCGCGCGCGCTTCAGCATCATAAAAATGTCATTTACAAAGGACAAAAAACAAAATGAACAGAAAAGAACAGAATAGGCTCGGGCACCGACTTTTAGATGCCCTTCATGAATGAATGAATGCAACTGCTCTTGTTCAATGAACTGCTAAAGGACTCGTTTACTTTATATGGAAACCATTCTCATGGTCTTTCTCTTAAAGATGAGCAAATGGCTAGATTAAAGTAAATTTTAGTCAATTATCTTTGCAGTGTAGGGTAGGCATGAAATAAAGTGACAATATTTTTCCACTGTGCAAAATTAAAAAGAAAAAACAAAAACAGCGTATAAGCAGACGCAGCAGCAACAACAACAACAACAGAAGAATGAACGATTTGTGTGTTTTAGATTGAAATCAAAATAAAGCTCAAAGCGGCCGACAAGCTTACCTCGCCATTCGACCACCTCTTTGGCCTCACCTCGGGATCTGAGGGGCTGAGGCTCCCTTCGGCAGCAGGCAGCAGGCAGCCGTCGACCAAGAGTCACCTTTTCACAATGGCCGCCTTATGTGTGAGTGTGTGATTTGTCAAAACTGTTACGATCGCCAAATTGCAGATAAGCCCATGGCAAACCGAGGAGACTTGCATTCTCTCAAGCCCCTCAGAAATCTTCGAGTGGGCCATAAACTTATTGAATATCTTCATGCAACCAACTGCATCAGCTAATTGGCTTATGCCCCACTTGCCCTCTTCGTGTAATCTGGCTGGCCGTACTCTCCCATTTGGATAACCGATTTGGGGTACAAGTTTTTGTGCCTTGGTCTCCGAAAGTCTTATCAAATGTAAAGTCTCTATTAAGCGGGTTTTTGACTCGTGTGTCAATAATGTCAAACAGAATGTCAACAGGCGCATGGCCACGCGTCAAGTCAACTCAACTCGAGTCGTCCTCCCCTCCACACCCATACCCATAGCCATAGCCATAGCCCATCCATCCATCCATCCCACACTATCATCCACTACCCATCATATCCATTTATTCCTCCGCCAAAGACAGACAAATGTCGGCGGGCGGCTCTCATTAACATAACAAGTAAAGTCAACAATGGAAAATTGTTGTCTAAACAAGACGACGAAACGGAACGCCAAATGAAAGAAAGAGCGAGCAGGCGCAACGTTTCAATAAAAAAAAAATACACAACAAAAACAACAACAATCAGTCGGTCTGTCGTTTTGTCCGTCAGTCGCTTGCAGCGCTGCAGAATTTATTGAGGCTGCGGTAAATATTCGGGACTCGTTCAAAAGAAATCAAACAAAGTAATTTGTTTATTTGGCCAAGGCAATAAAAAATTAAAAAACAAAACAAAACTAAAATACCAAAATTAAACGGAAAAAAGGCAGCAGCGAAAGACAGATAGAGAAGAGACCTAAAACAAAACTTGCTACGATCAAGAATAAAGGTAATAATCACCAATCATTATAATGATCCGACAATAAGTTCGCTCTCAATTGCAATGCTTAAACAAGTTGGGAATTGCAAGCAACAAAACGAAAAGCTACAGCATGGAAGCAACTTTTATATCCAACAATACATGATGGACAATCCGAAGTACGAATCCCACGGAAGGCAATAAGAAGAAGAAATTATGGTAATTGATATTACATGAAATACCAGAGGGATAAACCTACGGGTTCTTGCACTAGTTCTCACTCATTGATCACACGATGGCATTTGGACGGACCATTGTGATTAATTTCAATTTGATGCTACCATTGGATGAAAGAATAACCCAGGTAGCTCTAGGTAGTCACGTAGTTAAACTAAAAATTCGAATATTAAAGAGAATATTTTCATATGAAATGGTGTGTGTGTGTGTGTGTGTGTGGATGCACAAGATGGATTGAGCAGATAGTCGACTAGCGGGCGGACAACGGTGGCCATGTCCAATGTTGACAAATCGATGATAATAAGTCACTATTCCTTGGAGTCACTTCGTGGTCGATATCTACCTGGCTCCTAAGAACCTTTTCTCGCTCGCTCTCTCTCTCTCTCTCTCTCTCCCTCACTCTATAGTCCATTCGTGGCGGTACTTTCACTTTCACCTTTCTAATGATATGGAGATCCTTTACCTGTGTTAACCGCAACAAAGCAAATATAAATTAGTGGGAAATCTCATTCGAATCGATTTGATATCGACGAGCAGAGTTTAACATTTAACCAGAAGATCTTGTAAGTAGCCTATTGAATGAGTAACGAGCTCATATAACATTTCTTTCTTTTGGTGGCCTCATCAAATTACCTCTATATGCCCAGCAGGTTGCCCCTCTTTCTCCTTCCCCTTCTCCTTCTGTTAACTCTCACCTCTCTGTTGTGGTTGCGATCGTGTTTTTGTTTTCAGTTTTGTTTTTGTTGCTGATGCTGTTGTTGTTTATCTCTTGTTGGTGGTCTCACCCCTCACCCGATGTCCCTTTTAGAATTTTTGATTTATCTTTTCAAGTCACCTTTTCTGTGTTGCTATGATTCTAAATTTAGCGTCTGTTGTTCACACCTTAACTGGTTAAGACATTGGGACAGCGACAAATTCGTTACAAGTCAAAGCTACTAAAGAGCAAGCAGGACTAGAGCCAAATGACAGCATCTTCATGTCCATTGTCTTAAACAGCGAAATGCAATAATTGTAAAAGTTATTGACTAGCATCACATGTACCTACACACATATTGCACTTAACTGATAGATCGGAATGGTTAAGACCCAACTACATTTAACTATTTCATTTATTTCCCTGAGTTCTGTTCTGGCCCTGTTTAAACCGCCTATTGAACTCCTGATAGGAAAACAAGCAGAAGAGAGAGAGATTATTGCTTTCAATTGATAGGGCACAAGTTGACCTCTATTCAGGGGAACAGGGGAAGGGGGTGGGGACCACGATTATGCATTGAAAGTTAACGATGGGATATAGCAATTTAAAAGCGTCCCGCAAGACATTTCGATACGGCTAAACACAAAATGATGTCGGTGGTTGCTTTTCATGCTCCAACTGAGGCAACTGTATGTGTCCCATACCAGGCAGGACTCAATCCAAATGCTTTACGCTCCATATGCCACGTGCACGTCTTCTTCTTCGTCGTCGTCGTCCTCGTCGTCGACATCGTTTGAAAATTGAAGACGACAAATGAACGAATGTAAAAACCAAGTCAAATTCTTGGTATAAAATTCATTGAAAAATTTTATGCAACATAAATTTTGCGTGCAGGATTTGGCCTTTTTTGGCCTCAATCACATGCAAGTGGATGTGGCCGAGGACGAGAATGAGAATGAGGGCCTTTCTCTGTGTGTGTGTGTAATTTTGTCTTTCAATTTTAAAGCCCACGACCGACCGACCCACCAAACGGTTGAACGACCCCCTTACACACACAAAACCGACAAACCAAAATGAAAAAAAAAAGAATACAAAAACCAAAAACCGCCCTCCCAAAAAAAAAAAGAAAAATGAAAAGGAAAAAAAGGAAACCGCTTAAGAAGTATGGCCACACGGCAGGACAGGACATTTGGTCGCTCGTCCTTGTCGTTGTCGTTGGTTTTTATGACTTTTTGATTTGCCATTTCTGGTAGCAAATGATCAAAAATTGAATGAAATTGTTATTTTCAAGTGGAACATGTCCTTTTTACAACCCAAAAGCGAGTGAGAGAGAAGAAAGGCCCTTCAAGATGCAGAACAAGTGATGGCTGGATGGGGGGAAGGGCCAAGGCGGAGGCATCAACTTGTTTGTCTTGTTGCGGGTTGTTAGCCTTAATAAGAGGCATCATCTCCATGGCAAGAATTGGTGTGGGATTGGTGTGTTTTTTTGGGTTTGGGGTGATTATATGTCTTGTCCTTGTGTCCTGCTGCATTTCCCTGCAACAAAATTGAAAAATTTCCAAACCATAAAATCTGTGCCGATTTCCAGCCCCATACTTAACTCCCACACATCCACCAGCAATCAGGTGGCTATACAGACAGGGCCAACAGATAGAAATGATAATAAAATTTTAACTTGCAATTAAAATATTTGGTTAAATTACATGACTTCTTACACATGTATAAACTCATATCTAGCACTCATGCTCATATATGTATGTATGTATGTCTGTCTGTCTGGCTGTCTGTCTGAGCATGTGTGTGTGTGTGTGTGTGAAAAGTACAGTTGCCCACAGAGAATGTTAATTATGAATTTATGATTCCCATATTTATTAGCAATAAAATCAAGCAGGCGACCGACCGCACCAACCCTCAGACATAAGAAAGGAGAGAAAAAAAACCAACCAGAGAAACAGAACTTAAGTCACTGATGCGTCGCTAATGAACTTTTATCATTCAAAGAGCTCTGGCTGAGCTGGAGGGGTATCGGGAATCGGGTCATAGGCGGGGGTGTGTGCGGAGGAACGGGCATACAAAACTTGGACACATGTCGTCCATGGACGATATATGGCATGTTGTAAGTATGTACTCACACACACACACACACACACACACATTCGCATATGAGTGAATATGCCAGAGAAAAGCGAGCGAATCGAAGAGAAAGGACTAACAAGAAGAAAAGTTAAAATAAAAATTTAATATATTATAAAAATCAAGGGCTTCCAAATTTAGTAATTCGTTTAAATAGCTGAGAACAAAATTCACAAATTTCTGTCTTAATACACTCTGATAATCGAAAAAAAAGACATGGCAATATTCGATGGTTTCACCCTATTTCCTGCGAATCGAACATCATTAGTTTTTTAAGTTACCACGATGGTTTCATCCAAAATTTTTTGCGGAAATTTTTCATCAAAGTTACAATTTTTTCGAAAAGGGTCTCTTTTTAATTTGCTTCTTACTTCTAAAATATTAATTTTTTCACAAACTTTCTCTTCAGCAAAGTTTCTTAGAATTGAAAGGGCTACAAATGTTGGAAAGACATCTAGCCTCTAAATCCGTTCCCGATATTTAAGACAAAATGTCAAAAAAATCGAATCTTGACCCAATTTGTTTTTATGTTTTGTTTCTCGCATTTTGCTAATATTGAACATTTTCCATTCAAATCAAGATCATAATAAGACATAATAATATGGCAACTTTGATGAAAAACTTCCGCATAAAATTTTGTATGAAACCATCGTGTTAACTTCAAAAACTAATGATGCAGTTCGATTCGCAGGACCCGAAATATAATATGAATAATAAATCCATCCAACATCAGATATCCCTCTCTCTCTCTTCTTTTTTTTGTTTCTTTTTTTTTAATCTATTACAGTGATATTGATCTCAGATGGTAAAAGATATAGTAGAAACCACTTCTTGTATTTCCTTGGCCAATTGACCACTCTTATTAGCAGTCAACTCTGTCCTTGTCAGTGGATAGTTCTACGTCGAGTACAGAGTGTCACTAGGTGTTCTATAATTTAGATTATGTTAAGTTAGACATTCAAAATATATCTCCCTTAGTTTTCTTTATTTCTTTAAGTAATCTTATTATTAAGAATCTTAATTGAAGATACATTCAATCTTACATTGAATTGACTTGCCTAGTCATTGCACCTTTGCACTTTTGATCAATAGTTTTGAAACATTCAAACTGCTAGTCAGACTAATGTAAGACATTCTTATTTTAATCAAGTTGTTTCAATCAATAAGTCCTTATCAATGAAAATCCTTGGCCCCGCATTGATGGTAATTGGAAATCCATTGGCAATAAAAGCAATCGGTAATCCTTGGTAGATCCGTTTCCAAACGAATGAACATTTAAGAGCTGTAAGTGATTTTAGATTAGAGTTGAAATTTCTTTGATTCTATAGATTTTTGTTGTGGCAAATTTTAATTGCTCCCCTTTAATGTCCGTTTAGATGTGCATGTGTGTGTGTGTGTGCTCGTGTTTTTGTTTGAAACGATTTTTATGGGATTTCTTTTGGGCCCGATGCTCTGGCGGTCTCTTGTTTTGGGCCATGTTTTATGTGTTTCATTTCCATTGAAAACCCCAAAAAAAAAAAAAAACGGCCCGAAAAAAACTAAGCAAACCAACAAAAATTATTTGTAAACGGCGGCACTGTGACAAATTTTTCGTTGTCATTCCATGGAACTTTAGCTCTGACCACCACAACAACAACAACAACGACGACGACAACAAAAATTAATTGGAAATTTTTATGTCTCAAACATGTTGTAAGCGCAGAGTAACAACAACAGCAAACAGCAGCAGGTTCGAGGTTAATTGTTTGATTTTCTAACAAAAAATAAAAACAAAAACAAATTTATATATGTACATATATTTTTAGGGGCCAATCTCTTGAGAGCGCGCCTCGAGATCAACCTCAACCTCTACCTGATTCCCAGGTCACAGGAAATGTTCTTCAGTTTCTGTTTCCGCTTGTTTCCGGAGCACAAATTGAAATGGATTTTTGACATGCAAAAATGTTTTATGGACAATGTAGCAAGTTTTTTCCCTTAAACCATTTTAGAGCTTCTCAACATCAGATATACAAGATACCCAAGATCCAATGGAGAAGCTAAAAAGGAACATTGGATCAATCAACGAAAATGAAAATTTAAGTCCGAATATCCTGATCCCCATAATTTTGGATCAAAAGGTTTATTAACTACAATTGGACCCCGATTATCCGGGACGGTCGGGACCAAGCCATCACGGGGAATCGAAAAACACGGTAAATCGAGAGCACAGTTTCCACGTATTTCGTACTATATATGAAGTCGTGAAATTTGATACTAGGTGATCAACCTTCAAAACGCACACTGACCAAAAAAATTAAATAAAATTGCTAACTAAAACGGGGAAGCTCCCAATTAGAAAAAAAATTTCGTTTGAAATCACGGATAATAGAGGTAATCACGGTTAACAGTGACAATGGAACAAACTAACTTCATCCCGGATAAAAGCGGTGTTAATCGTAGTTAATCGTGGACCAACTGTATATGAGAGGGGAACAATATATAAATACCAATCAACTGAAAATAAAGAATCACGAATTTTAAAGGGAGCTATCACAATTACTTTGCAAATACTTTTTGAATATGCTGAAAGCGTTAGCCAACACTCTGTAAGTAAATAATAATCAATCGCAGGGTTGATATCGATGAATCGATAAGCATAAAGAAAAGTCTTCTTAGTTATCCGAACGGCAGCTTTAATGTCAGTTCTCATAAATAGTTTGCTCTGTCAATAAATGCAAACTCATTCTATAAAATCAATTGTTGTTCGGAGTAAACGTGTCGTTGCTGAAATTCGATCTATTGAAAGTTTACTACAAATTGTCACTGATTTGCCCATTCTTGACGAAATTCCCTCGAAGTTGTCGATTAAACGGTCTGCCTATTTAGCATATTTACAACGAGTACCTGACTGTCTGGGTCTATTAGCTGCCATAGAGAACTCGGTCTAAATGCAACTGAAAACTTGAGAAAGGGCGACATCGCAATCGATTTACTTGTGTGGAAAAGTAAACAGCAAAATCAAGATAAAATTACAAGCTCCATTGTGGAATAAATCATTAATTGGGTAAGTTGCAATTACACATTAACGTGGAGAGAGTATTGCTAGTCGACTCGACTAGTTAGTTAACCAACAATCTCTAAGGAGGGTCAAGAGAGGAACCATCTCTAAATGGTTGCATTTAATAGTTCTTGGTATTTGACAGTCAAGTTCTTTAGCAACTGAACGTAAGAGCTTTGCAGTTTAGAGAGTAGCGCAGTAGCATCATTTTTGTTTTTAGACTCTTCTTTTTTGTTTTTGTTTTTTCTTTTTTGTGAATGACTTCAACGAATTGAAGTTGCTTGTTTCGTATACTTAGTTTACTTAGTTAACTTGAGCCTCTTCCGGCTGCTGATGCTGAAGCTGGAGCTGGAGCTGGTACTTGGCTTTATGGTTATGGATACAGGGCCAGGAAGGCTGAAACCTCGAGATGTTGCTACCTGGCGGAGGACAGAGAGAGAAAGAGAGAGAGAGAGAGAGACTTAAGCACAAGCACAATGTTTGCGCCAGCAAGCAACAACAGTAGCAATGAATTTGTATGTAGTACATGAAAACCGTGATCTCCAATTTGTTGTTGCCGCTGTTGTTGTTGTTGTTGCTGTTGTTGTCGGAGATGGAGTTGGGTTTGGGGCTGGACTCTGGAGTTGGAGACCCAAGTCTTTGGCCATACTTAGGCAACATGCCAAAAAGTTTGTAACATTATTTTAAGGTGGTGGCTCCTCGTCGCTTCTGGTCTCCCTCTCTCTCTCGCTCTCTTTCTCTCTGTTTCAATGCCTCTTTCTCTGTCTTGTGGCGTCTGTTGGCGTTGCCAAGTTGTCAAGCCTTTTGCCTTGGCAAATTTGCGATCAAGCGACAACAACAGTGACAACAAGAGCCAGTGACGGGATGCCCGCTGCTCCATCCTCATGCTGCTCATCCTTGCATACCCGATCTTAATCCCTGTCCAAATCGTCCCCTCCCTCCACCACCTTCTGGCTGGCCCCCGTCAGGCTCCGGTCTCCATCACCATCTCGATTGGTATACACTCACACTACACTTGGTCTTCTTGGGTTTCAACGCTGTACATCACGTCGCCTTGTATGACGGCGTCGTCTTCTTCCACACCCCCCGATCCCCTGCCTCCTCCTCCTCCTCCTCTCCCACCACTATTCTGAGTTGGCCAAGTCTTTGTTGGCTAGTGGTTGTTGTCGTTTTGTTTTTTTTTTTTTTTGTTTGGTGCTCAGTTTGAACTTTATTGACCATATTGATTGCTGCTGTATTGATCGCTTGTTACTGATAAACACAGTTGGATATAAAATTTGTTTACAGTTTGCCATGTTTGCTTTTATATGATGATGCAAATGATAATGATGATGATGACGCCAATGATGATCATTTTGGGTTTAGGGTTTATGCCAAGCAACAAGTCTGCGAATACCCTATGGAAATTCTCCTCATTTTCGTCGTTTCTTATGTAAAAAATGTAAGCAGCAAATCCAGCATCGTGTAAACGTAGACCATATCTCTAGTTATTGGCTACTGGCCATGGTCTGGGAGAGGGGGCCGGGGGGGGTCTTTCTGTGTTTCAACGCAGCGGGCGGTTCGACGAGTGCCTCCAACTTTGAGTTCATCTTCGGTCTGCCCCCACTCTGTGTGTCTCTCCCTTTGGATGGCATTTCATTGCATATTCATAATTCTCATCTGTTTTCGGGTTGGATTTATCAATTGCGCATCTCAGTCATGAAAACGCATAAACATTTCAAAATGCCTGGCGCGGGTCAATAATTTGACATGAACGAAACAATATGTGAATATGAGCTTGTCTGTGTGTGTGTGTGTGTGTGTGTGTGTGTGTGTGTGTTTGTGTGTGGATGTGGACACGTTCCGCAAAATATGGCTTAAGCCCATATAAAGAAGAAGCAACAAAAATGTGTGAATAATTGAAAGCGGCAGCAGGTTTGCCAAGTGAGTTTACTTTGGGGGCGAGCATGGAGCATGGAGCCTTCGAGCGTGGAGCTTGCAGCATGCTGCATGCAGCTTTGTGGCGAGTCAAGCGACTGCCACAGGTTTCAAGCCTAGTGGCAAAGTTGTCTACAAACAACAAGCAAGCAAACACTAGAGACCCGCTGAAGAGGCCTCCCAACATAAAGATGAAGATCAAGAGCAGCATCAGGAATAGGAGAGAAAAACAGAGAGAGAGAGAGAGAGTGGCGGAGAGAGGCAACTATCACCCTTTTAGGAGGGCTCTTGGCTGGAATTCAATTTGGTTGTTGTTGTCAACGAGACGCCCACACAACATCCATACCCCCTACACCCCACCCACTTCCTATACCTCCCCGCTCCTACACTCTTTACACCATTCTTTCATCCACAAATGCCAAATGGAAAATGGAAAAGACAACAACCAAGAAATGAGGAGGAAAATGCATAAGAGAAATAGAAGCTGCCACTTCTCACCGCCCACCCATTACAAGTATTTGATTCTTTTGCTAAAATCTGCACGCACACACACACTCACACCTCTCCCCTACCCCTTCTCTGAACAATTTTGTTGGCAATTTTGTAATTAATTTATTGCTCCACAAGGAGAGAATGCGGTTGGCTAGAGTCTAATGCTCTGTAATGTAGTCTGTGGTGTGGCGGCGACGTGTCAAAACCAAAAAAAGGCTATTTTTAATTGGTTACATTGGTCCAACCAATTGCTCCTGCAAGCCCACCCCGCAGCCCTCTACCACTCCCTACAATCACTGACTATCGTTAAGTCTATGGGAGATCAAAGTGCTTAGTTGTTGGCTTCTTTGCTCCACCTTTTAATTGATATTTCGCGGCGTCTAGAGGCTGACTAATGTCCTACTCAATAGACGCCACCAAACTAGCACCACCATCACCATCTCCACCACCACCAGCAGCAGCAGCAGCAACTCCACTTCGCCATCATCTGAAGACGCATTGCGAAAAACGATGCGGTCCGCTTTTTGTGTATGCATTTTTAATGCAAATTCGGTGTCAACGCAAAAAGGCATCGACCATGACAGGCTGCAACATCACGCTCACGCATCAGCATTTTCTCGCTCTACTCCTCACTCTCCCCTTCACTACATTTTCCTTTCTCTCTCTCTTTACTGTATATAAGTGACTGATTAACTTTGCCTCCTTGTTGCTGGTCGTTGCCGTTGCCTGGTGCCTGTTGCCTGATGCCTGATGCTAAACGAATTATACGCTTACGTAGGTGGCAGACACTCTGACTGCAAAAGAGCGACAAATGAATTGAGACGCGCCACAAAAGTTATAAATATTGTCGCCTTCTTGTTCCTTTAAAATGTGAAAAAAATAAAAGAAAAAAAAAAAATAAAACTGAATACAGAATGCACCAAACAGATGATGAGAGACCCAAAGCAAAGTTGTCATCCCCTGGCTATAAGATCTTTGAGTCTGTGGGCGTCCCTCACTTCTGTCTCGATTCATAATCGATTTATGTAATAAACCTTACTTAAATTAAAAACTAACTTGAAGGCGATTAAATAATATTTAAATGTTATATGGGTATTCCTGACTTCTTTAATTATGTATATCTAATCAGACTATTTCCAAATCGCTAATATTTCTAATCAGAATGAATCATAGTTCAAAAGGTACGTCTTCCAAGTCAGGAATTATGAAGGAGAGACAATCTTCTATTCCATTCGATATAAATTTTGATACCCCAAACAATTCGTCTCAATTCTGATTCAAAAAGATGACTTTGCAAAAATGTCAGTCTTTTTAGTTTAGCAAAATTGGATAAAGATACGAACTTTTCAAGATCATGACTAATTATAAGTCATGCAAGTCGTAAGTCAGCAAGGCGTTCCCAGAAAAAAGTTGAAATAAATTTTTAATTTCATTAAAATACTAAACTCATAGATAGTAATTATATTTTATAATTTTTCCCATTTGTTGAGTGTCTTAATCTCTTTATTTTCCCTTGAAGCCTTATCATTATGATCATCAGGACATTTCATGAACATATTTTTGAAACATTTGTAGATCTATGTAATAAAGCCATAAAATAGTTGACTCGATTCCGATTCAGCACTCGTAAAATTTTCGATTTTGATACGTTTTTATGGGCGTCCAGAGAGCTACCGTTCCCGTGCACTTGCATAAGCAGCAAAAAAAAAAAAAAAAAAGTATTGTAGGTTTCGCCCTTTGAGTAAGTTTATGACCGTATCGTAAAATGGATGGGCTACTGATTTTTACTTTGAACTACCTTCGATTTTTGGTTTCATTCCATTCATTGATGGTTATCGCGACTTGGTGAAAGTTTTATGACTTGTTCGATTCATTGTGTTAGAGGGTCTTATGATCTTATCGTTTAAACTCTGAGAGCGGGCGAAATGGAAGGGCTAAAAGGATGCGAGAACCTTCTAGAGGCAAAAGGGCAAACGACAATGACGACGACTGACTACAAATTCCGTTGACAATCTCTCTCTCTCTCAAAAAAAAGAAAAATATTTTAAATTTCCATCATTTCTCGCATTTCACAAGAGAATTTAATCGAGCAAAATAAACCATTTTCATACACTCGAATTGAGACAAAAAACATCGCATTACAACACGATTGCCAGGTTCAAGGAGCAGGCAGGATGTGGCCAGAACGGGGTAAAAAAAAATGCGCGAAATCTCTCAAGTTCCTTCACAGCCTTTGTCAAAGGATTAGCACTCTTTTTTTTTTTTGCCATTTTGGGGAAACAGATGGAGGCAGAGAAAGAGTCAGAGAGATAGAGAGAGAGAGAGGAGCCAAGAGTTGTTACCCTTTCTTTCTTTATCTCTTGTATTGAGATTGACAGTGTGCAATATGCGTTGATTTTTTATGGCCTTCAAATTGAAGTAAAGTTGCCCTGTGGCGTGTTGATCTCAAAATGCAGATAATAATTATTTCAATATGTGTGACTGAGACGACGACGACGACGATTTGGCCGGGGCAATGCCAATGCCAAACTCAAACTTCAACTCCGACTCGTCTCCATCGCCTCCATCGTCGTCATCGTCATGATCATCATTATCATTATGCGAATGGATCAAAACCGCGACGCCGCCAACATTGAAGTTCGCTTCAGATATATATTGTGTTGTTTTTTTTTTTTACCCTCTAAGAAAGGGGTATATTCAGATTTAGAACCGCAACCAATTTACAATCATTTCTCTGTCTTGATAAAACTATAGAACCATGTTAAGTTATCCTTTTGTGTGTCTAAAAGTGTGCGTTTTGATTTCTTAGATTATATATGTCAGAAATTTCATAGAGTATCTCTAAATCGGAGACTGGTAATCCGATGTATTGAATTTTGTTCTGCGTTCGTGTTTTTGTTTTCTTTTTGCATGTGGCTGGGGTTGTTCCTCCTTTTTTCTTTTCACTTAATCACTTGTAGAGCGAGAGACAAGAGATGAGCAGCTCGGGCTATGGGTTGGAGTTGGTTTTATGTTGAAAATTGAATTTCTAAGAATTACACAACACAAGCGACAACAACAACAAGAACAACAAGAGGCAGAAAGTGCCGTTGGCATGCCGAAGGTCCCAAGCTCACTTGGGTTTATTTCCCATTCAACATTGCCCGGCTTCATTTCATTGCATTGCATTAATTTTGCCAATTAAAAAGTAAATAGAGCCTGCATCCTTTTGTCTTTCCCCCCGCCCCTCACACACACACACACACACACTGTCCTCTATTTAAAACCCTTTCCATACATCCATCCGCTCGTCCCCCAACCAAGGCGCGCGCTCATCTTTTTGGCTGAAAGTTTTCAATATAAATTTTAATCCAATCCATGTGTGTGTTTGTGTGTGTGTGTGTGTGCGGGTGTTCACTGTACAGACAGCAGTTCCGTGTCCTCAAGTCAATCAGTTTGGCTTTCTTTGCATATAGGAAGTGAAGCCCCTCTCGAAAAAACTTTGCCAAGCCAACTGCTAAAAGCACAGTGGTTAAAGACATCACAGGAGAGGGGGAGGATGCAGTGATTTAACCACTGTGCGAATACAATTAAAACCACAATAAGGCACCAAGATGCGACTGCGTTTCCTACGTTGCCAACACAACCTTCGCAACGCCCCCAAAATTGCTTATAAGAGTGCGTGAGGGAGTGACTTACCTCAACTCGGAATACTCGTACATACATACATACATACATACATACATACATATGTGGGGAAATTGATGGGCATGGTGTTTTTTTGGGGCGTTCTTTTTGTTGTTGTTTTTATTTTATATTATTTGGTTTTGTGCGCTGCCAACGGCAATCTTCTTGGGCGCCCAGTCGCAACAGGCAGTCAAGTCAGTGGCGCAATTGTCTCAAAAGCCACGTTGTCTGCGTATCGCATATCGCACCTGATGAGAGACAACAACAACAACAACAACAACCACAACAAGAACAACTACAACAACGACAAAAGCGACGTCCAACCATTCGCATAATTGTCGATGCGTTAAGGTAATTGTACACCTAACCAACTACCAGGCAGAACCAGGGCTAGACTCAGTTCCCCCCCCACACCACATTGACAATATACATAAGTGAGTTTTGCCCAGCTTCTGTCAAACGAGAGTTGAACGAAAAGTTCGAAAAGTTACTCATGTTTTAACTAATTAGCTTGGTCTTGCTCAAATCACTTTATTGACTGCTCCTCCTCTGGACCTTAATGAAACAAATAATTTAAGAATATATAAGTACTATTTATATATTATTATATTCAAACGAGTAATTATTCGAGTACACCTCGAATTTGTTGGCTGTGGCTTAACTCACTCAGTCGTTTCTAAGTTTTTGCGTTTGTCGTCATTTGCCATATTGATGGCACGCTCTACCACCCAAGAGCCCTCCCTTCATACTGCCCTCCCCTCACTCGGCATGCGTTTCCTTTTAGCCCTATCTAAGCAGCATTTAAAATTTACCCATTTAGACAGACATCAACATCGACATCAACATCAACATAAACATCGACTTTGAGTTTGGTTTTGGTCTGATTTGCAAGATTTGATTTCAGGAAATCTCTCACTCGAGCCGCCTTCCACCTGCCTGAATGGTTCGGTCTTTGGTTTGGCTTTGGCTTTGGCTTGGTGTTTACATTCACATTCACATTTTGGATTTGGGTTTAGGGTTTGAGTTTGGTTTCGCATTTTGCCAGCCTTTTGTCTCTGATTTGTTGCATTTGCATTGTTGAATGTTAAGTCTTTTGTTACAATTGAAAAATTATAGCAATTAAATATTGTATCTTTCCCTGACAATGGCAATGACAATTTCAAATAGATTGCTTCCAGATTGTTTGGTCGTCCCATCTGCATATAATATATTAGTACATCGATAATGAAAAATGAGCCAATTTAGCTGATAAACTCGACTAACACAGAGACTAAACTAAGTGTTATATTGCACCTTAGTTGGCTGATCAAAAAACATAAACAACACATACATACATGTAGATAAGAATCTACTTCAACAATTAGACAGAATCGAAACTGAATCCGAAAGAAAATAAATTCTGACAAAAAAATTCTTTTCAGGATTCATCTGAAATCTGTCAACACATTTTTTTGGGGGGCCGGGGCCGAAAATGACTACTAAGATGAATTTGATCACTGATTTATTTCTAATTCGGCTTCTTCAGTGATGCCAGATGAGAGTATTATGATTACAGTTACATTAAAGTCAAGCCAACACGGAAAGGGAACACATATTAAATACAAATTTCCTGGTAATAAAACAAAAAACCAACCAAAAACAAAACAGAAGACAAAATCGCTGCTACTCTTGGCTGTGGCTGTGGCTGCTGTGCACAGGCTGCTCAAATAAAGAAATAAATCTTTTACACCAAAAAAAAAAAAAACCAAAAACCAAGAAAAAAGAAAAAGTCTTCTGACTTGGCCGTTAGTCACTCAGAAGACTTTTTCTTGCCCTGACATTGCCCATTGACTTGAGTTTTTGACTGCCTGCTTTGTTTTTTAGATACTCTATCCCCATTAAAGTATTCTCTTTCATTTTTAATTAATTTATTAATCAAACCTCCTGTTAAAAAAATTCAATAATCACCAATCAAATGTACTAAAATTATGTGTCTTTAATAAACAACAGGAAAATGATTTTTCTACAGTATTTCCTTCACGTTTAAAATTCTCTAGAAAAAGTTTACAGTATCCTACTGTCCAAAGAGTATACAAATTTCGTCACAAATATTGTTAGTTGATCCCTTTTTTTTTTATTTTTCTTATTGTTTTTTATTTGTTATTTTTGTGTATTTCTTGTATCAGCTTATAAATCTCGCGCACACACACAAATGAAATACTGAAGCTGAACTCAACTTTTTATTGGAAATCTGTACGCAGAAATAGTCATCATCATCATCATCATCATTATCATCTTCATTGTGATCTTGATGATCGTTGTACCTCGATTTTGGTTTTTATATTTCCATGTTTCTGTTTCAGATGCATATCGTATAAGCGCGTTGGCAATAAAATTATATATATATATATATATATGATTTGTTGATGACTGCATCACAAAAATTAACAGCAAAAAGAAAACAGGGCAAATGACAAAGAAGGAGAAACCCTTCAGATCAAGCGCCATGTCAACCACTTGGCACCAATTTCAATTGACAGAAGTCCCATGGAGAGAAAGTTTTCAATAATGAGTCCTTTTTTTACTTTACTTCCTTGCTAAGGTTTTCTGACTAAATAAAAAGCGGCCCAAAAATGAAATAAAAAAGGCCAACTGAAAAAGTGGGTACATTACAAATTATAGTCAAAAAATTTGTTAAGGCTGGTAATAGTTACGGGAAATGACTTATTTTACTTCATGGTACTACCACTAATTATTGGGAATCAGTTTTATTATTATACAACTTGTCATACATTTTTTATATAGACATTCGTCAAGTCCTAAGGCTCACACCTATTTTTTTGTCCTTGATTGTGTATATAGTACCAGAAAATCATATACGATAGCATAGAGAAAAGTGGCGAAATTTTCTATTTAAAATCCATAATTGTGAATGCGATGAAACCTCGTATGGTAAACTATTAATTTCTCCATTTATAGTTCATTTATGTAAAGTCTGGCTCGGTGTTTAGCATTAAATTACGATGGTAAACATGAAACATGATTTCAATTTCAAGTTTCTGTTTAGAATTTCAATTACCCAGAGATACAGATATATGAGTATCTACATGTGAATATATGTATGTAATTATGTTTGTATTTGTTGTTGTTGTTGTTGTCTATAGATAGATATTAGTCAGATCTATTGACCTTGCCACTCAGATATTCGTCACACTCTCGAAAATTAAATTTCATATGTATGTTGCATGCAATTAAAGATCTAACTGTAGCAGCAACTGGAGACCAGCAGGAACAGCAGCAGGCAGCAGGCTGGCAGGCAGGCTGGCTGGCCTCATCGATCAGTTGAAATTAATAAAATACTCAATAAATGCGCTCGAAAAACGAACTAAAAGCAAAAGCAAAGCAAAGCTCATAAAAACGTGTGCAAACAATCGATCAATCAACAATTTGACAGCAGCGCAAATCTGAGGGCAAATCGGAATGGGTAACTTAAAGACGAATTCGAACTGAAGTCTCGCGGGTTGCTGCTGCTGCTGCTGCTGCTGTTGCTGTCAGTCGTCTGCCTGCTGTTGCTACCAATCTTTGAGTCAAACTTCAAAACAATTACACAGCAACATTTCCAAGAGAGAGAGAGAGAGAGAGAGAGAGAGAGTTAGAGAGAAAGAGGTAGAGTAAGGAAGGCGGGAGACATGCAAAAGATATAAACAGATACAAAACGCTTCTTGCTTGAGGGCAAAAAGGCAGCCAGGCCAGGCCCGTTCTGGCCATACCATACCAGAACAGAACAGACGAGGCAGGCAGTCAGCCTCAGACAATCTGCCACTGTATGACTCTCTACGACTCTCTGGCTGTTGATTCAAGCGATTAATCGATAACAAATAAAAACATTTCGACAACTACTTCCAAAGAACGCCAGATAAACCCGATTCCTGACTCTACAGCTTTAACTCTGACATCGACTCTCTCCATCTCCATCTCCATCTCCATCTCCGTTACTGACTCTTTGAGTCCATCGGATGACTGCGACGACGACGACGACGACGACGACGACGTCTTCGGCTGTCAACAAGTCGACATTGTGTATATGAGTGGAGCTCGTACGCATAAATGCCATGAAAATTTTCTTCTTAATCAATTATGAGTATAGAACGGGGTGAAGATGTAGCGAGAAGCGGTGGAGAATGGGAATGGGTAACAGAATGGTTTAGGGTTATGGAGATAAAAATCGCAAAAATTCTTTATTGAATGCTGTAGATGCCAACAAACACACACACAGGCTCAGATATCGTCAAGTATTGAGTATTATATGTATGTACAAGTGTAATCTGCATGTGGAGTAGCACTTTCTGATCCTCAAGTTCTTTCGGACCAAGAGAAGCAAAATGGAAACAACATTCATTCAACTGGTTCGTCATAGCTAAACTGCAGAATGAGCTACAGCCAAAAAATATTAACAAAGAGTTATTATTTTTGATTTCTGTGAAGATATATTTAAGATATAGATACTTAGAAAACAATCAATTATTTTTCAATTGAAAAACTTGTCAATTTGGTAGCTTTTAATATGTAGTCATATGCCTCGATGTATTGGCTGTAGGGCACATTCGCAACACAATGAAAGAAATCATAATCGGTGTATGGTGATGAGACGGTATGGGATGGATATGGGTATGGGTATGGGTATGGGGGACGGTCAACGGTAGACAGTAGCTGCATATGCTTCAAACGGTCGACAGTTTGTCTGTCAAATTGACATTACACGCAGCGATGCCTCGCTCAGTCGCTAAGTCAAGTGCAGCGTCGCCTTTGCCAGAGAGACCAACAAGTTGCATTTACATGACACTTTGGCCAGGCCTTGGATTTGGCTTTGGCTGTAGTTGTGGCTGTGGCTTGGAGTCTGAGTTTGGGTTTGAGTCTTCGTTTGGCTGTGGTTCTGGCTTACAAGGAAGTCAATGCATACACTCCGGGCGTAGGCTGACGGACCTCTGACTTGACTCTGATGCGCCGACTGACTGGCCTGTTGGCTTCTGTTTGCAGCTCTGACTCAGCAAAAATCAGCCCACGGACCACTGGGACAACTGGGGACCTGCGACTGGGATTGGGCCCGGACATTTGCCATGAGGAACTGATGCTGAGTAACTCGTAGGTTACTGCTGCCTGCTGATTTTCTGCTTCGCTTCACCCGGCAACCGGCACAACCTGCAACCTGTTGGCAACTCATTAAATAATGCCGATGACTGGACAAATTTTTCATTTTTATTCTATCTCTCTCTCTCTCTCTCTCTTGGCTTGGCTTGGCTTGGCTTGTTGTTTTTTTTTTCTGATTCTCCTGCTTAAATGAAAAGTGATTAAACAAGCCTTGGGCCTTGTGTCGAGGCCGAAGTCTCGAAAATTTATAATCCTTGCTGTGCAGTGAAATTGCATTTGCTGTAACGTTGGCGTTATAATTCTACCCATTCGCCTCCTTTTCCCCTTCTCTTAGTATCTGTGCCCCTTTGTAGTAGTGTGTGTGTGTGTGTGTGTGTGTGCCAAAGTGACACTTGTACAGATTTTCTTAATGCGCCAAAGTGCCACTTGTCGTCGGTTGAGGCTGGCTCCTTGTACCCCTGCCCCTCTCTCTCTCTCTCTCTCTCTGTCTCTCTGTCCCGCCGTCTGGCCAACGGGCTTAGGTTGTCTCCTTTTCTCACATGGCCAAATCGAAGCTTTCCTCCAACGTGTCTGGCCAGAAGAAAATGTTGTTAAATCAGCGCTAAATGTCCCAACCAGACCAGGCAGCAAGACAAGAAGCCTGAAAAGTTGTCTGTTCGACTTGAGTTCTAATTGCTGGCCAACGCATAATTTGTCACATGCCAAATTAATAAACGGAGATGGTGGAGATCGGGGAGATGAATCCTGATGTTGGTGGCAGTGGGAGTCGGAGTGGGGTTGGGTTTGCTTTTAGTAGAGAGAAGTGTCCAACCAGTCAAGCTGCCGGTTACACAGTAGCCGCCGATTTGGCTTCAAGTTGGCTTCAGAGCAGACTTTTGATTGAGTGGATGGATGCCAAGGATTGAATCTGAGCAAAGTGTGGGCAGTATGTACATATTACCAGATCTACAGTAGAGTATAGGTGGTCGTTTGAACAATTTTGTGTTGATGATTTGCAAAGAGAATGGACGAGTTTAAGAAATGAGAAAACACCAACAAAAATATTTCTATAAATATTAACTATCATTTAGAATAGAACCTGAAAGGAGGTTTCCTTTCTATATTAATCAATCGGTTTCCGGTTTCCTATCTCTATGATGACCCAGTGTGGTTTCTATGATTTCTTTCTGCCTGTGGTATAAGTACTCTACCATAAAGGGGCGGGGCTAGTTGCTGCCGCTACTTAATTGCAGCTAGGCCAGCCATCATCGGACAACTTTTTTACCGTCTCTGCTTGAGGCTGCTACTTAATTTATTTGTCACCGAACCGAAGCGCAAATGAAGTTCGACAAAAAGAAAGAGCAAAACAAAAAATGGTGAAGTCAGGCAAAAACCTTAAGAAATAATTACAAATTAAAATGAAATACGAATGGAGATAGGTGGAAGGGAGTTGTTTTTGTTGCCTTATTGCCTGAACAAAAGTTTTATAAATAGCTGCAGCTACGCATGCGCAAAGATTTGTCATAATTGATAAACGACAACAGCAACGATGATTTTTAGACAAGTCAGTCAACAGACAACCCAGCGCCTTCTTCGTCTTTGTCTGCCAGTCTGGCCAGAACCAGAATCAGAAGCAGAAGCAAAAGGGACACATATGAAGTAAAGTCGGTGGCAATGGCAGTGAAACGCCTGGCCGGTCAGACAAATCGAAACATTGTCATTTGCCAGACACAATTTGCTCTCGGTTGGTCGGTTAAATGAGTTGCCCATCTTCTAGGAAGAGCTTAAACCAAACAGATAATTGTTCAGAGCTTGTGAGATTATTCTGAAGGGGAAGTACCTAATTTCATTTGCCATCTATAACAATCGTAAACTGAATTCAATATTCTTTAACTGCTTGCGAATTTCAAGTAAAAGTAGCTTAGAAAGATCATTCGATAAGAATTTCGTTAAAATTCTAGTAAATCAATTGCCATTTTTGAAATGATTTTCACCTCTTTCTTTCACTAGGCTAAGGATAGTTGTTAGGCATCGAATAAAATAAGGATCAAGAACAAGAAATGTATGAACAAAAGTCATTTTCTATATTTACTTTTTAGTGTGCAGATAAGGTGATTGGATTAAGCACTTCAATTTAATGTTTCAAAATGTATAATAATTTTCAATTGAAGCCTAAACAAAGACCAAAACCTGCTAAAGCGGGGGGACAAGCTGAGTCCAATGCTGATGCCGTTGCGGTTGCCGATGCCGATGCCGATGCCGAATGCTGGCAATGACAATAACAACCTCAATGATGACGCCAAATTGGCATCATTTTTTCCATGAGTGTTTGGCGTCTTTTTGTTTTTGTTTTTGTGGATCTTCGAACGTGAGAACCAATTGCTATGTATGGTCATTACAAGCCGTCCAGTGGCCACTCAGTACCTCGTCGTTTGAGGAGGAGATAAACCCATAAATATTTTAATGATGATTACATTTTAAAAACGAGCCGCACGAAATCGAATGAAAATCACAGCTTCAACTGTATGCTGCCGATTGCTGTGCTGTGCTCTGCTCTGCTCTGCTCTGGGTGCCCAATCCCCCAATCTCCTCCTCCTTCCCCCTCCCACTACCCTTTCATTCCATCAAAAAGCAAAAAAATAAGCCAGCCTGATGAGCTACTGGCGTAGTGGAAACGCGACACTGACGACATTTTTGAAATTACATTGACAGGCTGAGTTGAAACTAAAAGCGATAATTATTGCCAGCAAAGTGTTGGAGATCGTGTAGAAAGAGAGAGAGGGAGAGAGAGGGAGAGAGAGAGAGAGAGAGAGCGAGATGCAGTCGATCGAAGACACGGCAGTACACGGCTCGAAACAGCACAAAACGGCGTCTTGCCAATGTAATTTCAATAATTTTATCTGCTGCTTGCCTTGTGTCGACTGTGATTCGATTGGGTGGCTGGTTAACCGGTGCGAGCGGTGACAGATCAAAGCCCAAAAGAACCTCACAGTACCTCACATCGGCCAGTCGGCAAAGATCACTGATCATCGGCTATGGGACACGGTGAAAGAGCTGGGCGGCAACTGTTGCTGCTGATGCTGCTGTTGCTGCTGCTGCTCCAGATGTTTAGCTGCACTTTGGCGGCACTGCTAAAACAGCGATTGCAATCACATATACGGCGAAACAACGACAAACACTCGAAACGCAATCATCAACATCAAGCAACATCATCAACAACGAGGTAACAGCCAACAGGCAACATCCAACAGCCAAGTGAGCATCATCAGTCGCTGATGTTGCCGCTGCACTGCCAATTACTCGCCAGCATTGTTGACATGCCTTTTGCCATTTGCATCGTTTTCGTATTGATTTGTTTAAGTCCAAAGAAGAAGTCAACCCGATGAACACGATCATGATGATGATGAAGAAGCAACAGCAGCAGCATCACCATCACCATTGCCACAAACAAACAAAAAAGATATGCAGCAACACTCCACTCCACCCTACCCCATCCCATACCCCCGTGTCATTCCCAATCAGTGCAAATTTCGGCTCTGGCTCTCACATTTTTATCCCACGGCCAAAAAGGAGCGTGTGAATGGCCAAAGACAAGTTCAATGTGCCGATTTTCGATCAAAAACTATGTCAAAAATCTATCGAACAGAGTGAGAAATGCGTAAGAGTATAGTGTGCATTACTGCAAGTGGATATGATGTGGTGTGTGTGTGTGTGTGTGAGTCCGAGAGTGGGACCTTTTTGTCGGTATTGACTGGGCATATTGTAGGTCAGTTATTGACCCAGTTTACGTGGACTTATGTCACTCACTGTGCGTTAACAAGGATATTAAACTAAAGATTTGATATAGAACTTCAACAAGGATATTCAATTTGAAGTTTTATTTCGAATTTGATTCTATACCACAATCGATAATCGATTGTTAATATCATTCATAAACTACTATGAAAGATGAAAAACGAATCCTTTTTCATGACCAAGTAATTATTAAATAGGGAAACTTCTACAAGAGTGAGAGTTATAAGTAACATTTTAGGTTTAGAGTTTCAAGTTATAATTGTGTATAATTGAAATTCGATTGATATCATCGTGGAATTTGGGGAACATGCTAATGCAAATGGAAATTCGCCACGCCCGTGTTACCATTTCACATTGACATCGACATCTCTCGCCGGGCAAAACATTTTCCCACACCAATTGGCAATTGGCAACTGGCAAGAGTGACATTATGTGGGGGTGGTGGGGGCTTTGGGGAAGGGAGGGGGGGAGGCATTGTGGGTTCCTCCCCATTTATTAGTGGCAAATTTCATTTGGTATTCCATCAGCGATTCGCTTTAAACATAAAATAAATAAAAATCAGTACAATTCGAAGAGTTGTCGTTGTCGCCTTTGAGCTTTTGCGACAATCACTCACGTTGCTTTGCCAGATCGGCCTGAGACTGTTGGCCTGTCTGTCCCACAGTCCCACTGTCTGTCTGGCTGTCTGTCTGTCTGTCTGTCTGTCTGTCTGTCTGTCTGTTTACCCGTGTTCCGTCTTGGTCTCCGTCTTCGTTTCCATCTCCTCCAAGTTTTGTGCGTCTTCAATCGGCAAATGCCTTTGACTCTGTTCGTTAAACGTTCTGCGTATTGAAATTAAATTTGTGTCGCTCGACACGATGACTTATTCAATTATTCCGATAACACGTGATTGAATTATTGAAATAACTCTAAACTTTTTGAACTGCCATCAGCTCGGCATCGACATTGAAATCAAGCAAATTGTGTTGTGCTTTCGTTTCATTTCGATTCATTTGTTTGACAGCCACAACTAATATTTACTACACAATCCACATGGATTCCCTTAGAGATCAAGAGTCTGGCCCAGAGTTGAGCTCCAGTGAGGATGACCTACGAAACAGTCGCAATCGTCGAAATGCTGTGCACTATGCATCCATCGGTGACTTTCTATCAAGTCTCAATATCAGCGATACGGCCCTTGCCTCACTTCAGGGCCTTAAGACACTGAGCCTGGAGCACTATAAGAATTGTATGCAGAATGGTGAGATGCCACCCGGCGACATGGACAAGATGAGTCCGGACGAGGAGTCATCTCCCATAGAGATGGTGATGGAGGTCAAAGGCGAGACGACGGAACAACTGTCGCACAAGCATGATTTCCTGGAAACGGGTATAAACAACGTTGCTGATGCCAAAAACTAAACTTCAATTATGGAAAAGAGCCAATGATCCCCGTGTCTTGTTCTCTGTATCCCCGTATGCATTGTGTCAGTGGCTTTTAATTTCAACATTTGGCGCTATCCTGATTCCTGTGACTATAATCAACCTCGCACTTATATTAAATGTCCTAAATTCGAAAACAGTTGATCTCTTCTTTCGATCAGATCAGCTTTTACTACTCTCAAGTGAATCCTTATCTGGTATATACAGACAAATAGACTTTTAATTATAAATCGATCTCAATGAACAAATATATCTACCTACCTACACACAAACATATAACTGATGAATTGAAATCAGTTTCTTTTCCAATTAAGAATTCCAAGTCTCTTTTAAGTCTTAGCTTTCCTGGCTCAAACTATTGACCTCCAGTTTGGAAGGGTAAACGAATAGATAAAGAGACATTTTGGAGATCGGAAATGATTCATTGTTTTCTATTCCTTATCGACCACTTTCCTTTAATCTTTTTTGGCCCTGTTTATACAACTCAATCTGGGCTCTCGTCTCATTGCCACAAACTCACTTGGCTGAGAACAACTTCACAAAACTGTCAATTTTCCAAGTTTGACAGCTCATTTTGCATAATTGTGGGGGATTACGAGAAGCGCATACAAATTTATTATTGATCTGAATATTGTGTGTTGTGTTGGTTGTGTCAATTCTGCGGTTGTGTTTTTTTTTTTTATGGTTTGATTTATTGAGCCCAAGATGAACGATTGAACGCTTGGAACATTCGAAGTTCGAACAAGGCAAGCAGCAACCCTTCCACAAAAATTGTCATGGCAATTTGAATGTATTTGTATATTGAGTTTTCAACTTTTTTGATTGTCTGAAAAGTTCTCAAACGAAATGCTAATTGAGCTGTTTATCGATTTGTCAACAAGAACAACAATCAACGGGAATATACAAAAAAATTACCAAATTGTATTGTATTGTACTGTTGAGTTGAATTTGTTGCTTTTATTGAAGTCTTTTTATTTGATTAGGTTTTTTGTGTATTTTTGATGGTCCATTAAAATTGTGTCAAAATGTGTTTGAAATTTTTTATTGTTGATTATAAGTAGATGAACGAAAATGATGAGAAGGCGGAAGCGAAGAAGGTGGTCGACTTGGAGGAGAAGTTAAGGGCAGAAAAAAAGGCCAAATTGGATACACGGTATCAATACCAAGAAGGAATAATCTAATTAAGTGTTAAGGCATAAAGGTAAAAATCGAAATCAGAATGGAAAAGCAGAACCGAAAAAGTATAAATAGACATGCAGATCGGACAGTCCAACAACAATAATAACAACAAAATGCAAAAATAACAGAGATCAAGCCAAAGAAACAGGCAAATAAGAGATGGGGATGGAGGAGGAGTAGATTGGAGGCGATGGTAAAGACAAAGCTGAAAGTTTGAGTAATGAGGCCGGGAGTCGAAGACCTGAAGTTTGAGCTGGAAATGGAACTGAAGACAGAGACGGAGTTGGAGCTGAAGCTGGAGCTGGAGCTTCTTGGAGTTTTGGACCGCCTTGACTGACTGTCAGACGGCAACTGACAGCAGAACTTCTGACTGACATTTGATTATTGGCTTCCAATTTGTTGCAGATGTGTGTCTTGATTTTATTTAATTTTAATTTATTTCTCTTTTATTTTTTCTGCAAATTGCGTGCAGAAAGAGAGACAGAGAGAGAGAGAGAGAGAGAGAGAGATAGAGAAGGAGAAAAAGAGATAGAGGCGAACAGAAGTCAAATTGTGGCCAACATGGAAATTAATGGAGCAGCAGCCTGCAGATCGTCAGATCATTCACGGCGGCAGCAGGAAAGGAGTTATTAGGAGAGACAGAGAGACAGAGAGAGAGAGAGAGAGAGTGAGTTAGAGAGGCAGAGACAGAGAGATTGCTCTGCTTTTTAATGAAGGCAGTTCAATCGATTTGGCAGTCAGTCGCAATCGCAATCGTGGCCGTGCCATGCCACCGCCTGTCAAGGCAACAGCGAGCCCAACAAGTCCCAAGCCCAAGCTCCAGTTTCAGTTGCAGTTGCAGTTGCACTTTTGTTGTAGTTGCAACTTGCAATTTTTGCTACCAAAAGCGATGGCAGCGTGACACGATTAGGCTTACTCCAGTCAATAGCCAAGTCAGAGGTGAAGAAAATAAATATCAATATAAGTGGATGCTCTGTTTACTTGGGATGCTGCGTCCCCATCCCATCTGGGATACCATCTCTAATTCAGGCATGACCACGACCCAGTCCAGTTCCAGTTCTCAGCGCAATTTCAGTTGGTTATTGTTGTTGCTGGACCTAAACTGGCCGCAGCTAAAGAACTGGCAGCACATTTTCGATCTGTCTGTCAGTCAGCTGCCATTTTTTTCGTAACCTGCCTGGCAACCAGACCAACCAGACCAACCAAAAACTAAGTAACCAACCAAAGCTAAATAAAAACCAAACCAAGTCAGTTCAAGCCAACCAATTGATTGACATTGCCCACAACGCCCTTTTTTCCATCTGTTGTTGTTGTTGTTACTGTTGTTGTTGCTTTTGCTCTGGGGCGGGCTCCAAAGTCAAGATGCACAGGGCACACACAGAGCACAACTGTACCGGATATGATACGAAATCTATACCTACTACTATAATGTATATATATGTACATACGTGTTATGAGCCATTTCATTCATATATATGTTTTTTTTTTGGTTTTTGTCGCTTCTGCTTCTGGTGAATTATGCTAACAACTAACTGAAATTATACAACAATAATTAATTAAGTCAGGCATAAAGTTGGGGCCAATGGAAGAGGCGGCTCAATGAAGAAACCAGTCAAAGTCAACTTAACCAGTTACCAGTCAAAGCCACTTCAAGCAAAGTTCATTCAAGAAAAACGCTGACAAAGACCAAAAACAGTTACTACACACACACACACACACACACACTCATACGAAGAGAGTTAGAAGGAAGGAGGATGGTGGAAGGGGGCTCATCTTGTCATTTGAGCGGTCAAAGCCGTGTAATTATGAAATTCAAAGAAATGAAGCATTAACCCAACCAACAACCAGAAATCATAATGTGCTTGGTACTTCAGGAAACAAAAACCGAAACAAAACATTCATAAGTAAATTAGCCCGCCCATTGATAATGCCAAAACGAAATAAAGCCCAACATGGACGTTTCTTCAAATGGTTGACAAATTAATCGACTTTGATGTAGACCGACTTTGTTGAATTTCTAATTGGCAAGCAGCACAGTACCTACAATAAAAATATACAAAAAGAAGTCCAAGTTTTTAATAACCAACCGAACTGGACAGTAATAATTTGATTGCTCTAAAGCATTTTCTCATCGCTGTTAAACATTTTTCATGTCTTTTATATGTACATACATATATGTATGTATGTATGTATATTTATACATAAGTAGTTGGTTTTGTTGTTGTTTGTTTTACAATTTCCAACGAAGACCCACAAAAACAAATTTCATGCACCTGAAGGCACAAATAAAACTAAAAAAAAAAACTGAAAATTTATAGTCATTCAAGTTTGAGTTATGTCTTTATAGCAACATTGGGAAACTGAACACTTAACAGACAATTTGATTAAGACTAGAGGAATACAAAAGTATCTATGAGCACCTATTAAAAACCTTTAGTTACGTATATCAAAGACGAAAGTTTCAACTGCAAGTAACCAGGAAATGTTATGACAAGAATTTTAGGTTGAAATATGTTTCTATTCCAATAATCTCACTACCAATTTGTAACAACTAATCAGCCTGGTTTAGGCCCTTAACCATTAAGAGTTTCTTTTCTAGAAATTTGAAATAGAACTTCTTCTAAGCTCAAGTAAGCAAAGCTTTGTATGATATGCACCTAGTGAATGTCCTCCAAGTACTTGGAAGAAACTAACCAAAAAATTGAATTACTTTATGATATTGAAACAATTTACTTACCATTAAATTAGCTTAATATTAGCCTTGGCATCTCTACTTATTATTGTGATATCTAGGCCTAGTTTTTAACTTCTCTATTTTCGTTCTAAGTGCTTTTAGATCAAGATTGACTTTGGACTCACTGACACTAACCAAAATGAGTTGCATTATTTGATTGAAGGTACACGAATTGGCTTTTTCCCACAACTTTCCTTTCAATTATTTCTCGATTGCATCTGCCAGTTTAACAATTAGCAAGCGTATAGAATGGAAATTAGAAAAAAGCAACAAAAACACAGAATTTCTGCAATATCATTTTCTTCACCATTCCAATTTCCATTCATGGGGCCCCAAGGAAAAAAAGGCGCCAATGCTGACTTCCATTCAAGATACTAGTCAACGGGCTTCAATTGAGCAAAGATTTTCCTATACTTACATATGTACATATGTAGTTTTTTTTTCCCAGGCAGCAATTCTAATTAAATTCCGCGCAGCAAGTTAGTTTTCATTTTGCAATTTTTGATTGACATTTTACATTAAATGTTCAGCGAACGATAGAGATGGAGAGTGACAGAGAGCGTGAGATGGCGATGGAGATTGGGAAAGATGGAGAGACAGAGAGAGAGAAAGAGAGAGAGGCTGAGAAGGACCAGAGGAGTGGATGGGGGAGACTAAGCAAAGAACGTTGCAACGTTGAAATTGATCAATTTCATATAATTTCAAGGCAAGTCGACGCAGTAATGCAAATCCGACAGCTGCGCCTGCGCGTTAGAAGTTAGCTTAGAACCTCTGCAAGACGTTGGACGCTGCAACGGTCAAAGATACAGATACTATACAGATATATATATATATATATATATATGTGAGAATGTATGTAGCTTTGGTCAGTCAGCTTATGATTGACAACGGGTGAATTGAGCTGCGCTGTAAGTCCCAATGCCTTAACCGCTGTCCCGCACTTCTTGATCCTTGTCGTGGATGGGGCTGGTCGGATGGTTGGATGGTCGGATGGTCGGATGGTCGGATCGCCGGTCCTGGTTGGACTTTCTGGCACCACCACTGACAATCAACCTGACGTGCTTTGGGCGCTTTAAACGTTTCCTTTTAATTGCTCGCTGTCTGCGCTGTATATTTCTTCAGTTTCTTTCACAATTCTCATTGATCTTTTTCGAATGTGCGCAACTGTCGGATTTGGTGAGCTGTCCGAGTGTGAGACTTGTCGAGAGAAGCAAAATGAGACAGAGATACGGAGAGAGAGAGAAAGAAAAGATTCTTCTTTGAGACGTTTCTGTGGCTTGGCATTTCTTTGATTTGCTAATTAACGGTTTGTCGGTCCAGTTTGACATTTGAACATGAGTTCTTGACATTTTGGCAGGCATTCGATACGATACCAAGCAGAGAACACAGGCTCTCCACACACACACACACACACACACACACACACAATCTCTGACCTTGAATTCTCAATAGTTTTGCCCCATTGCTCATCATGTGCTTTCTCAATCGGTTTCTCATGCAAAAGGTAAGCTCTAGGATATATATCTTTTTTTTTAACACCTTTTTGTGTTATTTCGTTTTTATACCCTTGCAAAAAGGGTATATTAATTTTGGTCAGAAGTGTGCAACGCATAGAAGGAAGCATCTCCGACCATATAAAGTATATATATTCTTGATCAGCATGACGAGACGAGTTCAAATAGCCATGTCCGTCCGTCCGTCCGTCCGTCCGTCCGTCCGTCCGTCTGGATCAACGCAAACTCCTCCTAGACCGTAAGAGCTACAGAGCTGAAATTTTGCATGTAGGCTTGTATATACTGCAGGCGTTGTATATCTCGGATTCAGCCGGATCGGACCACTATATCATATAGCTCCCATACAAACGGCAAAGTCACGAACAGTGACTTTTCTCAATAACTTCATTATTTTCTGAGCTATTGTCGTGAAATTTAATATTGGTGAGTTAATTACACATATTAACTGCTACGCCAAATTTGATCAAGATCGGGTGACTATATCATATAGCTCCCATAGGAACGATCTTTCGAAAACAGTGACTTTTGTCAATAACTTCGTTACTTTTGACGCGATTGCTTTCAAATTAAACATTTGTTAGTTTAATATATCTGTTAATGACTGTGCCGAATTTGATTAAGATCGGGTGACTATATCATATAGCTCCCATAGGAACGATCGGTGGGAAACAGCGACTTTGATCAATATCTTTCCTATGCTAAGATTGTAGGCCGTTCTTTCGCAAGCTTTAGCCTTTTTAGAAAAAACGTTTTTCCATTTTGATGGCTATAGGTAAGGAAAGAGTTACCAAAAAAGTTGCAAGGGTATACAAACTTTGACGCGGTCGAAGTTAGCCCCGGCCCTCTGGTTAATATTAATGATGATGTTGTTGCTTGTTCTTGGTGCTGTTGGAGTGCTGGAGTTGGTGTTGATGTTAAGTGCAGTTTAATAAATGAATTTGCTGGACGTAGCCATTGTCCATTTCCCGTTGGCCGTAATCCATCACTACTAACACTGTGAACTCTCTGGCTCTCTAGCTTAACTTCCTGCATTTGCATTCGTTTTGCGATTGGTGTTGTGTGTAACTACTTCATTTTCAACTAAAAAATACCCAACGGCTCCAAAAAAGAGACAGACCATTTCATTTTGGCCACTTTGGTACCACTGTACATGGCTCATTTGTCTGGGCTTTCTTGGCTGGCTACAACTGGCAAAATGGTATGGGGCAAGCCCACTATTTCTTACAACTTCTTCAAACAGCAACAACATGCATACACACACACACACACACATACCACTGACGTATCATAAACAACAACAACTGAAACATCTCTTGTGTCTGTTGCTCTTGCACTTGGTCTGTCTATGAACCTTTTGGGCAAAGTGTTTCAAATCTGCTCGAGCCCAGGCTGAGACTGAGTCTCTCTCTAACAAGCTTAAGAAAAATGGGCCCAACGCCAACTTTCGGCTAAAGCGCAAACACATTAAAAATTGCTGCCTCGCAATTGCAAAAGTATCTACATCAACATCAAGTATGTGTTAGCCATATGCTTCATTCGATATACTCTACAGATGTCTAATTCATATCGAAAGATATGAATTAAAACATAATTGAATTATCTTACATTAAATAATTCGAATCGAAAATTAATATATATAAGTGTAGAACCAAACTAACTTTTTACCTAAGAAACACTGGATCGTATGGTTGTACTTATCATTTTATATCTCAAAGATAGGAATTCTTAATTCTCATACGAAATGTATCTCTAACTTCTAATCGAAAGATCCACTGATCGATTTCTAATCTCTTCTTATTGATATTCAAGTCAATTCGAATAAATCTTTGTTCAAATTTAAAGGTTTAAAAGGGAATCTAAGTTTATGATATATGTATTTCGATATGGCCATTAGAGTTAAGCCTTGGAAAGATTTAGAGTAACTTATTAGTCGTTGCGATTAAAAAGTTTCTGGTCTAGGCATTTTTGCTTGAGGCCTCAAATGCACTTTGCTTGGTGAAAAAAACATTTCCTCCAAACTTGTCTCGATTTTCGGTTGTGTGTGTGTCTGTGTGTGTGTGCTGCGGGCTTTAGTGCGAAATAACTGCAACAACTGCAACTGCAACTGCAACAGCAACAACATGAACGATTTATCTTTGGCCCTGGCAAGTTAATGTGGCAATTGTATGCTAAGCAGCAGCAGCAGCAGCAGCAGCAGGCGGAGTCTTCACAACGGTTTCCATGAATGAATTAGGCGGCGGCCAAAGTTTGGTGTACAACAAAATGAAAAAAAAAAAATAATCTAGAAACAAAAAAACCAAAAAAAAAAAAAAGGGCAATGGGCAACAACTCAATTTACAGTTGCCCTCCTGCAAAAAAAAAGAAACAGAACAGAAAGAAATTGTAAACGCTCTCGCCACATTCCATTGCCCACGGGTCGGCCATTTCGTCTTGATATATTCCCATTGCCATCATTCCCTTGCCGCATCCATATACGCATTCGCATCCATATCCGCATCCGCAGCCGCATTCTTATTGGCATCTCCTTTGGGTGTGATTTTAATTTCATACACAAATGAACGCAAATCATAGCTGAAAGAGACAGAGAGAGAGAGAGAGAGAGAAAGAGAAAGAGAGAGCCAAAGAAAGAAGAACAAAAATTACAAGTACAAATTCCGGAGAGCAATAACTCCCACGAAGATTAATAACAGACGCACTCATACACTCGTAAATAAATAACATAGATACTACACACACACACACACACACACACACGCACACAACACAAAACAAAAATATGAAAAAAATGAACAATAAGCAAAGAGCAGAAAATGAAATTTATGCATAATGCCGCCAAAAGCCCATCAAAAAGCGGCAAATGAAAAAAAAAAAAAAAACACAAAATGAAAATGAAATACAAAACAAAAGAATGAAGCAAAAAAAAAAAAAAATGCCAAACTAGGAAGAACAATTTGAATTTTGTTTAAGTGGAAGGAGAAAGTCACAAGGAGCCAAAAAATATAACTTATCGAATTTTAAACACACTTTTCAAATAACAAAACAAACTACAGCTAGGCTAGTGCTTCAATTAGTTAGAATCGAACTAAACCCTTAAACAAATCCCATCAATGATTTCTTTAAGGACACAAAAGCTGCATATATATGTATATAGATACAAACTGATTCAGATTTCCCAAATTTTAGTGATAGTTTTCCAAAATGGCAAATTTCTTTGATTTATTTAGCTCAGTCTAAATCCAAAGGCCATGAGTTTCGATCTGATCATGATCGAACTTTTTGAGATTGGTTCTGTATATTGATTTTAATTGTGATCGCTTCACTGGGAGTTTTGGATTATTTTGAAGAAATTGTTCTCAGGAATCTTAGCATAATTGAAATACCCGACTTTCTGGTTTGTATATTTTTGTGTAATCGAGTGAAACGTAGAAGAGGGAGAGAGAGAGAGAGAGATAGAGGGAATGGGAGAGCATTCATTCATCAAGGATCAATGGGCACGTACCAGCACTAAAGATATTAAAGCCATAAGAAACAGTCACTCAGTCAGTCAGTCAGTCGGACGGGCGGGCGCCTGCAATCCATACTGAACGTCCATATGCAAAATACTTATATAACTACATACATATACATACATATATAAATATATTTAATACATATATGTATTGTGTATATGTTTGTATGAGTGCGCAACATTGACGCCATGCCGCCATCCCCGCAACTCCGCAACCCCAGACACGACTTTAAACCCATCAAACCATTAACAACAGCCCCACCCCCACATCAACCCCCACCCTTCTAGCTACTAGTATCAAGCACATGAGTAAAAATTTGCGTATGAGTCAACAAAAGGAACGGTTATCATTCAACCACCACCCGGCCAGATCCACATGCACATCATCCTCCCCCATTCCCATCCACATTCACTACATTCAAATGTAGCTATGCCATAGGTACAGGTATATACCCGCCCTACCCCCCCTTGGCCCCTTTCCCACTCTCTCGTCCAATATCCGTACCCCCTACCCTGCCCCATCACCCATACCCATTCCACCTCCTCATCCACTTGATATGTATCGCCAAGCATTCGCTCGTCTACAGTTGTAAAATATATATGAGTTGGCAAGCTTAGAAGTTGGGGATCTAGCGGGTATGGAGGATGAGCGGGGGGGAGCAGGTGGGGCGGGGAATGGGACAAACGACAAACGCTTTGCTTAAGAAAAATCGACATGGCAAGCGTGCCGAAAACGTGTCACAAATTTGTCCGTTATGCAGAATAAAAATGGAAACAACCAAAACGAAAAAAAACAAAAAAAACAAAACACAAAAAGCCGAGCACACTCACACATGCAAACACTCACACACATTAGTGTTGCCTACTTTTCAGGATTACCATTACCTTAGGTAAGCCCGGCCCACGTTGAAGCCGCCGGAATCGCTTACACCTCCAAACTGTGCCTAATAGTGGCAAATGGCCAAATGGCTTTGGCTTAGTTTAGTCTGTATAGCATATTTTCAAGTCAGTCTTAAACTCGTCACTCATGGGCTACAAACGTTTAAGCCAAAAATGTAACAGTGCAAATGAAAAGTTTATCGTATTGGAAACAAGATGCGAAAGAAAAGACTTCAGTGAGTTGTCTACTCTGTCCAAGTTTCTTTATTTCATTGGCATTACCTGGGCAGATCTCTCTTTACTTTAGGTGGAAATAGTCGAAGAAGAGATGAGGCAAAACAAAAATATAAGAACCTAAGTTTGTGGGATTAATCAGAAAAGGATAAATAAAAACGTTTTTAGTTAGAGTTGGTTCATAGGAAAGAAAAGTTTCATATAGTAGTTTATGAAATTCAAAAGCTAGAGTATTCTTTAAAAATTTCTATAACATGGAAACAGAAAGAGAAAGATGATATCTGTGCGTTGTTAATACCATTCGTTCTCAATTTCCGTATGTTTAGAATTTATATTCAAGTTTCTGGTAGTAAAATTTTCGGGTATGTGGCCTTTTTAACACCCGTAACGTAATTAAACAAAAATAATGGTCTCAATAATCATGCCGAAGCCATAAAGAGTGCCCAAAATCCATTCTCATCCTAATGGCCTACCCCGTTTTTAACCCATCTCCTTCATCTCCATCCTGTTTTGGATGGCTCTTTGGCTCTTTGTCGGAGTCACTTCACATTGTCTTTCTGTGGAATGCTTTTTTTTCCGAACTGTTACCGCACACACACACACACACACACACACACACAAAGGAATCCCATCCACCCACATGAAGATTTATGCAGTCTGTATCAAAAATCAATTAATGACAATAATTTTAAAATTAAAACAATTCAGCGTGCCGCCAACATGTGTGAAATTTAATGACTTTGAAGATATTTATTGAAATGGACGACAAGTCTGGTGAGTTCTGCTGGAGTTGTTCCTCCTGGCATTATCGTTGCTCTTTGCTTACGCCTTTTTCCCCATTACATCGTTACCCATTTGCCACTTTGCCCACTTTTCCACATTTCCCATTTCCCATTTTCGCTTGCAATTATCGAGTATATTGCTTCCCTCGACATCGAGCCATCTCGCCTCTCGCCCCCCTCGGGCGTTTTTTGGTATCCTTTTTGTTGTAATTAGATGAGCAGCTGAGTCGGGGCATAGCAAACGAAAGGGTTTAATTACATTTTGAATAGAAAATTTATGAAACAAGTTTTTCGGTTTCGGTTCGAGCTGGGACACATACACTTAGTCTCTCTCTGTGTGTGTGTGTGTGTGTGTGTGTGTATATGTGGCACAGCCAGGTCCAGGGGCAAGGATAAGGATAGAGACAGGAATGGGCAAAAACAAGGAGGAATGGAGTCTATTGTCGTCGGCATGTGTGTGTGTGTGTGTTCCTTTGGTAATGTCTTTCATAAAGGATGAGCTTGTGTGTATTGGTTCGGATCAAAGCCACTAGCTAAAATTCCTTACTAAATTGCGGTTTAAAATGATGGTGGCTCGAATTTCCCATCGATAAATTATAAATTATATAAATAATTCACTAATAATCAAATTAATAGCGCTAAATAAGTTTCAAAATTTTTCTATATATTCTTGTTAATGTTTCAATGTTGCAGCATATGTTTCAGCTGGCGCCTAAAAGTAGGCAACTTGTCTGCATTTTAATCAACACTGTTCATGTAACCTACACACACTCACACACACATACAGGGGGAGAGAGAGAGAGAGAGAGAGATAGACATGGTGCACACTCAGTTGCCACAAATTGTCGATTTTGGGAGAATTCTTGCCACAGGCAACTGTCCAAAAATTCGGCATCAGTTTGCATCGTCACTGTCGAAAATTGTTAATTGATTTATGTTTATATTTGTGCAACATGTACATAGATGCCAACCCGGTGGCATCCACTTCCGCAGCCGCATCCGCAGCCACATCCGTATTCGCGAATTGCAGTTCACTTTCTGGTTTTGGTCGGTGAAAAACGCTCGCGGTGTCATTTTGAGCGGCGGCGGCAGACAACAAAAACAAAAACACTGCGCCACGTTAATTGAACAACATTCGACAGAAGGCCAGGCGCACACACACACACACACACACACACACACACACACACACAACATACACACAACTCAATTTGACGCAAATTTGAACGGCATATTTGCGTGTAATTACATGTATCAAATGTATATATAGATATATATGTATATATACATATATATATATATAGATATGTATACACAGGTAGATATATCATATCGCAGAATAAACTTTTGTCTTGTTCCCAGCCTTAGCCTAAGGCGACAATTTGCCAGGACAAATGCTGCTGCTGCTGCCAATGTTGATGATGATGAACTGAGGAGGATTGGCATTGGGATGGGAATGACGTTGATGAGGCGGCACCGGGGGGAAAAGGTAGAAACAGCCAGATTGATACGAGTTGGGTACGAGCAGATTAGCTTGCGGCTCTTTCAATATGCAACTTTGTTTTTCTTTACAAAAATCATCAAATTATTTTAACAATGCAGGCAAAAGCAACTTACTATAATTGAAAATAGACAAATGGCAAATCTTAATCCAAATCAAATAAATAGTTACGTATAATCTCTAGCAATTCGCCTTTATTTCCTTTTTTGTGTTTACAATTTCGTCTAGAAATTTAATGGCATAATTTTAGGCTGTACAAAAACTATATGAATACCATCTTGTTCAGTAGTCAAACTCAATTTAACTGACAATTAACGATTGTTGTCCAGGTCTGGTTGATGGTTGGCCATATCCATGGCAAAAGGGTGGGGAAAGGGCATGGGTCATGGCCAGACATTCGCACACATTCGATCCATAGCCGAAAGTGGCAATCAGCAAAAACAACACCAATAAAGCCAAACAACAACAACAACATGGGCAACCCAATGAAGGCAGAGGCTGGGTGCCACGCCCCAAACAAACGCCATGTCGACACCTATTACCATTCATTGACTTTTGCCATGTCCCTGGGGTGTCATCTATGCAGGTTGCTTTGGTTAGTCCTTCTTGTGTGTGTGTGTGTGTGTTTGGATGTGTGTGTGTGTGTTTGTTTGTGTTTGTGTTGGTTGGCCCACACTTTCTGATTGCATTTGCACCGAACGCACAGGCCAACGAGGACGAGCACAACGAATGAATGAACGAACGAACGAAACGTAACGGGAACGGAATGGGCTAATGTCCTTCGATAAAGCTGGCAAAATCAACACCAGGACTCTGGCCTCGTCCATGGATATGGGCATTTGATGCTGGCAATGTGCGCCTCCGTTTTCATTTGGTGTTTGATTGGATTTTCAATTATTCATTATTATTGGTTGCAATTTACCTGCCGGGGCCAACTGACAGATACTGAAACAGCAGGACGACATTCATGTCCACCCCTCTTACGCACACACACACACACACACACACACACACACACACACACACACACACACACAGAAAACTCTCTAGCCTACAGACGTTTGACCAAAAGTGGCAATGCATTGATTGCGTTTCATCAGCCATGTCAGATTTTCAGTCAGTTTTCCAACTCATCAAATTCCAATTGCATCATTAAACGGAATTTTAAATGCGTCCTCCTACGTTCCATCACTCTTCCTCTCTGTGTTTTTTGTCCTTGTTCGCAATCCTGTTTTCGGCTTACATGCTAAAATGAACTTGAGTGTTGTCTGAGTGCTTGGTTTTTGGGGCTTGTCCACAAGAAATAACTGAATGAATTGACATTTGAGCGATAGAAGAGAGAATATGAATCAAAAATTGTATGCTAATCAATAGTTCTTCTCACACGCCTTAACTATTTGGCTATAGCCAAAAATCCTCTAAAATTTATATTACTTTTGGGAAGGGTATAAAATGAAATCCAAATGACTATTATAACCTATGAAAACTACAATTGGACCTCAGTTAATTGTTATTGTTTTTATTTATTTAATCTTTGCTTTGCTCTTGGATATTTCTTGAAATTTGTTTTGGCAATATTCTGGCCCCGCTGCATCTCACCCCACCCCCCTCATCAGATTTATCCCACCACCGAAACAGAGAATAGATCAAGTCATAAAGATAAAACTACAAACGAGTTTCATTCGGGGCCGACAAAAGTGTAGATACATTTTTGCTTGGCAGATTTTTATTGGAGAGGCCAATTTGATTTTACGAGCAATTCATTTTTCGGTTTCAGTTTTCAGATCGGCGGCTACTTGTATTTGCCTCGTTTGTTTTGTGAATTGTGATTTTGGATACTGATTTCGATTCTGGTTCTGCTTTTGTGGGGACAATAAATTAAGTCAAGTGTAGCATTTAATTGATTTTAATCATAGATTAAATATCGTAAAATAACACAAAAACTCACTCTGAACTCACTGAAAGAGGCGGCGGCGGCGGTAAACTGGCATTAGCTCGATTCGGGCAGGAGCGCAAGAGAGGAGGAGGGGAGATAAACAACACAAAAGGCCAAAAGGCAGCTGGAATGAGCAGGTATTGGGGGGCGGGGCAGGCGGCTGCTTGACCAATAAAGTCAACAATCAAATCAAACAGAGGGCCCCCAAAAGGGCGGTTGGAGATGGGCAAACAAACCAATTTGTAGTACAATAAGTTGTCGGTACCCATTGCCTTTGTTGTTGTTGTTGTTGCTGTTGTTGTCGTCGTTGTTGTAATCGTTGTTTACCAATATGTAATCCTTAGACACAACAAGAGGCATGCCCCAAACCATTGCTCCCCCCTGCTAGCCATCTCATTCTCATCTTCAATCGGAGTCGCCGTCCGTATCCGTGTCTCTATCCCTGCTGTTGCTTTTTGCCATGCTTTGAATTTCAATTACCCTTGACTGTGACTCTATCTCTGGGTGTGTGTGTGCGTGAGTTAGGCCTGGCCGAGGATTTGCTTACTGCCTGAATCCTGGGATTCATTTTTGGCCATTTTAACACTTACTCTTTGACTTTAAAGTCATTTTGCACCATCTCTTTCTGTCTCGTTGGCTAGATTAAAATAGCAAAAAGCGAAAAAAAAAAACCAAATAGAAAAGGTACAAAAAATATATATTTAAAAAATAGATGATGATGGCGCGTTGCTCCGCTAACGAATCAAATAAATTTGTTGGTCAATTAAAAAACTGCAAAACGCGCACAATTTCCACATGTGTGCAGCTTGCCTCTAGGTCCCTGCCGCCTCCTCCTCCCCCCCGCCCGGACTGGAACCCTGCTGATTTTTGCTCTAATGGCTGCCCAAATGAAAAACTCGTGAAAAAAACTGCATTGCAAAACAATTTTTTTTTCTTTTTTTATATTTTTTGTGGCTTTTTGTTGTTATTTTCCACTGCACACTCTCTGACTAGCTTTTGAGCAGTTATCTATATATGTATGTACATACATATATATATCCATATGTATATATCTTCTCTTTGCGTTTTTTTTCTGTCGTTTTCGCTGTTGAACTTTTGGCCGTAAACTAACTTTGTCCGGAATTGGGGTTTGCATAGTGTCTAGGGGGAATTGATGTGGAACGATGTGGCAGAAAGAGGAGAAGAAGAAGAGATGTGGGCAGGGCAGGATAAAAGCAGGAGGAGCCTCTATTGAGTGCCGAGTCCTGAGTGCGTTGATAAGCGAATAGTTTTCTAGAAAATATTATTGCTCAAGATCATGTTTTAATAACAATTACCAAATTATTATACTTGCCATTTTAAGTTCTCTTTTTTTATTTAACAAGAAAAATGTTCATTCGTTTTGTCATTTGCTCTAGTCCAATTAAAGGTTTTCCGTAGACAGGCTAAGACCGAACAATTTACTGATAAGGTTTGACTTACAATTGACTTGATGGAATGAAAATCCTTTTGAAGATGGCAAATGACTTTAGCTATATAAAGAATTGATAATGCATCAATCTTAGGAAACTTTTCATTTGCTTAGCAGCCAATAAAGCAAACATTTCAACTCGTTTGTCTTATTCCATTTCTTTGATTCTTCAACCACTTGAGAATTACAAGTGACCAGCACTTAAAACAATTATTGGGTAATGAAAAACTGTGATGCGATATACAGCGACGAGTATAGAAAACTTTGATGTTACTAAAAAAAATTTGTTTTCCATGCTCCCATACATTTTTTGTTTCACTTTGCTTTTGTGTTGTTTTCTTTTTATTCTATTTTTGGCTAGAACCAAATTGACACCGGCTGGCTGACCAGCGGAAAACGAAAATGAAAACGAAAAAACTATATAAAAATGGCAAGCAATTTACAGTCCAGTCCCAGTAGTTACACCCTCTGCAGGAGCACATACTCCTTGAGAGAAGGAGGAGGAGGAGGCCAGTGGCAATTTCATGCTACAATTTGCAGTTGTTTGTTCGCTTTTTGCTATTTGTTCGCTGTTGATTAAAAAAAAAAGAAGAATAAAACGTACATACAGATATACGATGGACCAGGGAGTTGGGGTGGGGTAGTAGGGACAACCTATCGTCTATAGGTCTCTACTGCGCCTGTTCCAATACACACACACACACACACACACACTGGGGCAAAGCGGTTCGATAACCAATAACCAATTTGTATTGATTTGTAGGCGGAGCTATATCTGACACAATGCCGAACTCTAAGCGCCGACCAAAGTCACACGAGGATCCCAACGAACAATTGATTTTTCAATATCTCCCGAAGGAGCTGTTTGATGATGAGGAAGAACCACCAATGGGGGATCGCCCAGAAGAGCGTCCGCCAAAATATCCAGTAACGGATCTTGTCCCTGTGTCCCCAGCCCTAGAGCCGAGGCCCAATCTGGAGGTATTGAAGAGTTTTTTTGAGAAACATCATCAGCAGGAGAACCAAATGGACAAATTGAACACAGAGCAAAAGAAAGTGAACAATTTTGATTGTCGCATTTCGTTATTGAAGGAGATTCCACCCCTTTTGCCACCCCGTCGCAAGTCTTGTTCCCAGCAGTGTCCTGGGTATCAGCAAATTTTTGCCAACAGTGGACTATGCAAACCCCCGAAACTTGACGGACAGGGCTATGATAAGCCTTTTCCTTATCCTGAGCTAATTTCAGAAAGTCGCGAAGAACGCGCCGTATGTAAGTAGCACCCCAAAGTGGCATTTAAATATTGACAAGGTTCTCCAATGTTTTCGATTTTTCTCTAGATGTTTTCAGTGTCGTTGACAAATTGGTTCTACAGTTGGAACATTGCATAAAACAAACAAAAAATAATCGGTCATTAGTTCACATTGAGAATTCTGTCAAATCAGCAACCGGAGCTGTGCCCAAAACCAATCCCAGACGCCTTCAGTCATCTGTCGAGAGTTCGGCCGATGTGAAACGTTCTTCTAGTAATATTAGTATTTTCAAAACAAAAATTCCTTTTCTATTTAGAATTAAAAACAATTTTTTTTTTTTTTGTGTAGAGCAACATAAACTGGGGCAGCTGCCCCTGCATCAACATCATCTATCTAAACATCAACGTCGTGAGCAACGGCAGCAGCAAATCTTAGAGGCGGAATTCGATTTGGATTGCGAGTTCGGCATGGAGTACATACAGAAATTTCGAGACAATACTGTTAGATCAACTAAGTTGCCACACGCTGCACTGTCGGACAAAGACGAGGGTATTTCAAGTGATTCCAGTGGTAGCCCAAAACTGTATATCGATTCGCCAATCCGAAAGCCTCCAATGCGGCTCCAAACGGTAGAGGAACGCCCATGCACGCCCTCGCCCGTGGTCCCCAAACCGTTGTCCCTCAAATCGAATGTGAAACCCACGAAACATTATCAATCCATGCACCAGCCAGTGAAATCATACAAGCTGGAATATCGTCAACCAATATTGACTGATGAGATAGAATCTGAGGAAAAATCAAAGCAACCAACAAAGCAGAAGCAGCAGCAGCAGCAGCAGCAGCAGCAACATCATGTACCGATTCCACTTTATATGCTGCAGGGGCGACCAAAGTTGACGCCTGAGAAACAACTAAAACAGAAAGAGGACAAACCAAATATCCAAAAGGAGCAGCCAAAGTTGGAACAAGATGAGGAAACGTCAAAGCAGGAAAAAAAAGTTAAAAAACCAAAGGAGGAACTGGAGCCACTGGAATTTCATGACAGCCGCCGAGAATATCAGTTACGTCGAATTCAAGAGCGCCAAGCAATATTTTTGGAAATTCACAATCAAGGACTGAAGCTTGAGCGCCTACACAAGGACGATAAGAAGCGTCGCAAACAGTACAAACTGCAGCTAAAGCTAGAGCAGCGACAGCAGCATAAGTTGAGTAAGTGAACGTTGAAAACGCTATGAGTGAATCGATTAGAATATTAATTTACGTTATTCAAGATCCCCTTGAATCGTCCGAGGTACTAAACTATTACAAGATCGGCCTAGATCCCTTGGGTCGCACTCTGATTACGCCGTCGATGCCAGGCCAATCCGAAAGGGAAATGGGAGAGGATAACACAAAAACACATTTCCCACTATCCATTGCAAGTAAGCATCTAATAATCCCATAATCAGCCCAGTCTGTGGATAAACCTTTGTAATTACTTTAGAAACAAGCTTGAAATCTTTGACAACATCAAAAGAACATCAAATGTCTCTGGTGAAATTCGATGACCAGAATAAGCAAAAGAGTGGTAAGTCTGATTGCGATATCTAGTCCTAATTCATTGGGGTTCAACAGATCAGTCTGTCTAGGCTTTCAATTACGAGATAGCAGCAAAACTTCGTTTGTGAACTGGTGGGAATTGAGCAAATATTCAGGCCCAGTGTCAAAAATGAAATCAGCTCGGAGACGCGTACATCCCTATGTTCCATGCCCAGTGCCCAAACAAGTGATACCAATTCCAGAGCCAGTCGTGATTCTAGAGGAAGAGGAAGAGGAGAAAAAACCTTCCCCGAGAAAGGTTGACTCTAAAGAAGAAGCGGAAGAAGAGGAAGACGAGGAAGATGAGGATTATGAAGATTATGAAGAAGACACAATGTCCAGAATAACAAAAGTATTTGTGGACCCCACTAAATTGCCCAAACTTCCAGATTTAACGAAGGCTTCGGAGAAACCGAATGCGGCGGCAGTAATTTACTTGCTACATCAGGAAGACTCTCAACAACAAAAGGTCGGATGGAAAACCTTAAGCAATCTGAGGAAGAAAGTGGCAAAATATCGCAAAAGAGTCTTTACGTCGTCGGACGAGACAAGTGATGCAACTTTAGTAAACGGAATGGAGACTCCACGACGACGTGAGAAAGGCCACAGAAAAGAGCAGTTTCGATTCAATGTAATGACACAGATAAAATTGCTGCCACCGTCGGGTGATTTTCGCAGTTACTTCGAGATCGATGGGATGTCAATTATGATTTTAGAACGTATGACCCAGTTAAGCTACAAGAAGGGATTTCAGCCCTCTCCGCTAGTAACTGACTATCTAAAGCATTTTTATCGCCAAAGATGTCTCAAGGATACAACCAATTTCCATTGGTATGTCAATGAGGGATTCTTTCCAACCCATTTGCTTCTGGAAGAGCACAATCCGTTGGGTGTGCACTTGGGGAAACGCAGTTACAAAGACATCGATGCCATAATTCTGATCTACTTGAAGCAGAAAAATGTCGACGGTAAATGTCCTCCGTTGAAGTTGACCGAAATAATGGCATACTACATGGTTAACAGTTACTGTCGCGTCCTTCTCGAGAATGCCACAGACACCAAACGTCCGATCGAAGAGCGTTTTTTGTTGCGCACACGTTTTGCTGTTAGCAATATTGAGAGTTTTATGCTAGATCTCAATTTAAATGTCCTTGTGGACGACGTCAATTGCCACAAACTGCTTCAATGGGCCCTACTCCAGGAGAACCGTGTGTGTGAAATCTATGGAGAGGCCCTCAAGAGTGCCGAGGAGCGGGCAGATCTGGCAAAACAGAAAACCCAATTCGTTATGCGAACACCCAATCTGGAGGCTTTCTACGATTTCTATAACGAAAATCAATACCCTCGTCCAGATGCCCTGGCCATAAATCCTTTGATGAACAAAGTGCGCCGCTATCAGTTGTCATATACAGAATGCGTCAAGCCTTACTCCTGCCCAATTGCAGGCTGTGGCATCAATATATGTTCAAAAACTCTACTGGCTCATTTCCTGAGCGATCATTGTCGGCGTCTTGAAGAATTGTGGCTAAAGGATCGCATGGTGTATGTCTTCCATCCGCAGTCCTATCCACCAGATCAGATTCATTGTATTTGCTGCACTGCTTTACTCCCATGTAAGCCAACCAAAAGTGTGCCGTATCCCAGACGTGTCCTTAATTATGAGCTGGCACCCCATCATTTGTACTTTGCCGAGCATACACCCTGTCTGCTTATGTACACTCAGATAAGCGTTGATCGACTGTTGGGGCCTTCTGAATCGGAGACAGAATCAGAGTCTGCTAAATTGTTTCGTCCCCAACGGACACTCTATGTCTTTTGGCTGGGCTCGAGTGGCGATTCCAAGCGCGAATTCGCTTGCGATTTGAATATCTATGGCTGCGACAAGACAGTTCCCTCTTACAGTCCAATGAAGTCGATTAAAATGTCGAAGATGCTTAATGTACCTCACATGATGACGAAATACGAGGGCAGATATCTAGCCATCGATCATAATTCAATGTCAGCCATGACCCATAATTTCCGTGAACTGATTTACATTGATGTGCACTATGTGGATCTGCACAGTCCAAAAGAAGGTATTTTACTAGAATCATTTGGTTTAGATGTACAAGTAGAGTTTATATATGTATGCATTTCGCTGGTCACTTTTCTTTTCTCCCTCTTTTTTTCTTGCAGATTAAGCACCACTGATTGAGAACCTCTTTTATCAATGTATCTAATTCTATACCTATCTATGTGAAACATTTGCTTAATAAAATTCGTATCAATAAATTATACAGTTAATCGAATTGATGATACTCTATTTAGGATTGGACTAATTGATTATTCTAATTTGTTTAATGACTTATTGCTTCGAAGTCTATGTAATCGATCCTGCTATGGTTTGAACAAAGAACACATCCCAAGTACTGAGTAACTCAAATGACACTATAATTACAGGGTATTTCAACATAAATGTTGGTTGATTTATGATTTTAGTTGGACGATATTTACTTGATTAGATGCACCTATACACAGGTAGGCATAGTTACTAGAAGCAAAACGTAAATAGCTTCATTCCACAGAGACACAGATTCCTCCTTGCTACCCCTCTTTACACCCAAACAGAGACAACTCCAAAGTGGGAGATAAAAACTGAATGAAAAAAAAAGAAAGGAAAACAAGAATAAGCAAAAGCATCAAATCAAAAAACAATTACGCGGCAAATGACATTATCAAATGTCAAATGTCATGTTTTGGAAAATGTCATCCCCCACTTCCTCGGCGTGTTGTGTATCCCAAGTCTCCCCCCAGCCAAACGAAATCAAACTGAAACCAAGCCACCCAACCACCAAGCAGTTTCTCCAACAGAATTTTCCGTTAAAAAGACAACTCGGAAAATGCAAAGCAGCCGTCGTAGGCATCGCGTTGGCTGGCGGCTCGTGGTTCTGTCGGGGCGCATCAAATTTGTTCAAGGCAATTTTTCAATTCATTGAAGTGGAATTCATAGGAAGAAGTCGAAAAGCTAAAGAACAAGATGAAGCAGTAGCCAGAAATCGCCGTCTGGAAATTTGAGCTGGCCAACAACAACAACGACAACAACAAGAGAAACAACTGAAAGAACTAAGCGCCACTTGACTTACTCTACGACCTTCCCATCCTCCCTTTCCATACATTTATCCGCCATCGCCCCCACTTCCACTTCCTCTCCATCTCCATCTCTTTTTTTGTCTCAAGTCTAGTAGTATCTGAAATCAAAATCTAGATTTTTGATTCTTTTATATACGCGTATTACTTTGTTCTACCCAATGCTCCCGCGTTACCACCCGCAACCATCCCGCACTCTGTTCGTTCGTTGGTTGGTTTGTTTTGTTTGTTTGTTTGGCTCTTTGCTTTGGTTTCTTCTTTTATTCTTTTGAAATTCGCTTTAAGCTCGTTTGTTGTAAATAAATCTGTGCAGCTTTATTCTCAACTCCTCCCAGCAACCACACCATATTCTGGCCCCCCATTCCCACCACCCCCTTGGCCATGCAATTTATGGCCATGCCTTACCTGACCAAGGTCTGAGCCTGGTCTGGTTCGGTTCGGTTCGGTTTGCTGGTCTAAGCTGGTCTGGTCTTTCGTTGTTGTTGTTGTCTCATCATACTTATTGATGGTCGCACATCAATCTAGTGTATAATGAAAAATTATTTGCCCTATGACCCACAGGGGCCAACTTTTGTACGTAATGAAAGTCAACACGCAGCCATTCACTTATATACATACAAACATACATATCGAAAGAGTGGGCGTGGTCAAGTGTAATCAATTGCACAAATGCTGAAACTAGTCACTAGTCCAGTTCTGAATTTTGAACAGAAAACTATTATGGAATAGAGTATGGGTTTAGTATGGGTTCTTGCATATATGTCACCCCGAGAAAAATAAATATAAACAAAAAAAAACCGAATATAAGACGAATTGTTAGAGGTGGAGGAAAATGAAAAATGATTGCCCAGGCAAGCAGCAGTCAGACAGGGAGAGGGGGTTCGTCCAATTGCCATAATTTATCTGTCACATGTCGAATGTGTCTCAACATCAAGCCACCCACAGGGTCATATTATTTTTGGCCTTCAGCGCACATAGTAGGATATATATGTATGTACATAGGTGTACAACTTATATGACAGTTGCCATTAATATTTATTATGCCCAGCCATCCAGAGAACTGTGAACCTTTTTTTTCATTCGATGAAGCCTCTTAATACACAAAATGCATGTCCCATTTTCGCCTTGACTCCGCCATCAGTCAAACTGATGTAACTTTATTATGAAATATAGATCAACAAGAGCTCTACATAAAACGAATAAATGGTTTAAATTTTTCAAATGAAAATATTTCACAATGAGACAAGACGAATTCAGAATTTCATACTTTAGCAGGAGTAAATCAAATGTGAAACTTGAAAACATATAAAATTGGGTAAATCGATAGAAGATATAGATATATGTTCATAATCTTCTTTGCAGAGGGACATATAGTTGATCTATAGTCACTTTGATGCTTCAGGTGTTCGATGGCGTGTGTGTGTGTAACGATCACGCCCCTGCCACATAGGATGAAATTGGCTCATTAGGCATTTAATGGAATAAGTAATGTGCCGACCCCAGTTTGATATAGTAATATGGTGAGTGGGCGGTGAGTGGTAAGAGGGATGATTATTGGTTGTCTGCCGTCTGTTGTCATTGCCAAAGAGCACAAACACTAACAAACTAATCCAATATTTTTATTACGAAATGCCATTAAGGGTCATTGAATATTGTGGCATAATAAATAAATGACACAAACACACACACACACACACACACACACACACACACTGGACTCTAATCCCAGCCATCAACGTCATCATTATTCAAAGACGGATATTCGCGAGGACGAGCCACCATACACACACACACATACACACATACATCAAAGCATCTTAAGCTCTCTCATTTTTCTCAGCCACTTCAGACGGAGACCTCGCTCTGGACACGCTTTGAAGAAAAACTGAATTACCTTTAAATGACCGGACCCGATCTCTCATTTGTCCTCTACTCACCATTGCCCACACGTCCCAACAAATAAGCCAGTTCACACCTGTCCCCTAGCTCCAGGGCGCCACATTCGAGGACTTCAAATGGCCAACGTGCGCTTAATTAGTCCGTTTTGTTTTAAAATGATTTTCGACAATGACGACGATGATGACGATGGAACACAGATTTCTTTTTTCCCTTCCCTTCTCTTTTGATTATTTTTTCCTGCCAATGCTTTTTCCTCCATCCACACATTGCCACACTTGGCTCCGTTATGCGCCAAATTCAATTTGTCGGCCGTGTGAGTTTTCCTCTTCTCGGTCTTTTTTTTTTTTATCCTGACTCCCAACTCCTGTTTTGTTGTCTCTTGCAGCAGGGCCAGAACCAGGAACCAGGCCCAGGTCCAGCTCCAACTCCCTTTTGGCTGCTGTGTTCTGGCTGTTTGCGTATGTTAATCGAAATGTTTGGCGTGGGCGTGGGCGTGGCTCTCCCACCGTTAAGTATCACGGCTTTTTTTGCATTCTCCCCATCTCTTTATGCAGTCTTTTCCATGTATCGCGGCTTTGTTTAACATTAAATGGAGGTTAATACCTGGCAGCACGTCCTCTGGCACAATCCAGCATTCACAACAAGTGCACGCCTCTGTCTCTGTCTCTGTCTCTGTGGGGCAAGGCAAGGCGAAAGGGTTTGCCTCTGCAACCTGCTGCTGCAACAAATATGGGGGAAACTCTAATGTTATGGCCGACACATTTGATTGTTTGGCTGGGCGTCGCGTCGCATCGCATGCCGGTCGGTTGGTCGTTTGGTCGGCAGGTCTCCATTTCTTCCCTTACCACCCACTTTAGGCAGTGCCATTGGCTCTGTGTCCGTGTCATTTTACGAGTGATTTTACGGTTAATTGATTTTAAAGCGATTTCGCTTAAATGTTATCGCAGCAGGTTATTATTGCCTGTGTGTGGGTGGCTATGTGTGTATGTGTGTGTGTGTGTTTGTGTTTGGGATGTTTCTCTTTACCAATTAACAATTAAATTTGATTGTTTTCTTTGTACATTCGACGTTAAGTTTGATAAGAATTTCATGTGAGTCATATTTAAATTAGGTTTCGTTTAGGTTCAAATTTCTGACCACGATGTGGTCGTTGATTCTATCCGTTATATGTCATAGGATATATCAGTTTGTCCGTTAATATCCTTGCTTTAATGTTAATGTAAAGCTCTGCAGATGTTTCATATGGATAGATTCCGTTTAGATGGCCAATGGCCATCCCCCAAAATGAGAAACTTAAATTGACAAGAAGCAAAAATTGTTTGATATCGACAAGAAAACATCGGGATTACCTTCAAAGCCAACTAATTGATGTAGCCACCCCGAGGTGAATGGCCAGTTATGGTTCTCGTATCTAGACTGAAATTGCACTCATGTGTTCATTAAAACAATAAAAAGCATACACACACACACACACACACACACACACATACACACGGGGACCTAAGCCTAATTATGATTTTTCCAACTGACAATGGTCAAGCATCAACCTTTTGCGGGCATATTATTTTGGGGGGTGATATTTCTCCTTCTTCTTGGCTTCTACTAAATGTACGTTCGCCTGTCCGGCTGACCGTCTATCTGTCCGTCTGCCCGTCCGTCTATCTGTGCGTAACGCAATGTAATTACACAACATTTTTACTTAGACATTTTCGCTTTCGTTACGTTTTGCCTATTTGCTCATTGGTTTTACGAGCGTGTTGCACTTTTGTGGCCATCGGAACAACAACCCCTGAATAAAATAACCGAAAAACCCAAACCAAAACCGAAACTGGAACTGGAACTAGAGAGATGGAATTGTAACTGAAGCCACCTGTATGTGAACCAAGATGTGAGACAATGTGCTAGAGAACATTTATGAAATTCTCAACCCCCAAATTGGAGCCATGCCTCTGTCCTGCTACCTTCCACCCACTCCCTTTCGTTACCACATCACCCCTCTTTGCCTATCGTTTAACATTTATGTGACGACGCAAAATGATACGAAAACGTTTCGTCATAAACTTCAATAATCGTAAATATAGATTTCTCTCAGTGGCCAAAAAGGGCGGAAGCTTCTATGACACACACACACACACACACACACACACACACACACACACACACACACACACACACACATATATACAGTTATTCCCGCATTCCCTTGACTTGACGTTCATTTACGTTGAAATTAATAGTTTTAGGCTTTCGCTGACGTGCGTTTGAGCGTCGCATTTCATTTTCATGTTGCCTGGTCAGTTATATTGGCTTGAGGTCCATTTCCCCCCCTCCCCCTCTCCAACACATATAATGCACATGTATGGGTGTATGTGTGTGTGTTAGCCTGTCCGGCAACTGGCTAACATTTTTATCGTTTCGTCAATGTCATAAATTCTGATCTAGTAGCTGAAATTGAACTTAATGCGATGTAGACATAGTAGATGAAGACATGAATGCAGACGTGGACCCGGACCCAGGACCAACCCGAACCGAAGCGAACCTTTCTCTGGATACCAATTGATTGGGCCTTGCAATAAAGGAAGTCCACACAAACAAAAAGTGTGTGCGTAAAGGAGATGGCCCACAACTAGGTACAGTTATGGCAAAATGTACAAAGTACACAAGAGACTTTGCATTGCCATTGCCAAATACAAAGTGCAATTTAAGGCAAATGGAAAAACAAACCACAGCCAAGTTAACTTTATAGGTCAAACGGTCCCTTCACATGCCATCGTGCTCGTAGAGCACTCAAGCGCAGCTTTCAGCCCGAAGACGATCACAATAACTTAAAGACTTTGGTAGATGTTTTAAAAGTAGTTTCAATAGAGCTTAGACCTTACCCTGAAAAGCCAATGCGGCTTCTTAGCCAATTTTCACTGCAATTCTGAATGGCTTACTGTAAAGATTTCAATACTCTCATTATGGTCTAAAGTAAATGTGTTTAAATCTGTTTAGACCTTATTCGTTAGAAAAGTTGCCTTCGATTCTCCTTTTGGCATAGACTTATCTCTGAACAATAGGGTAAATATCTGTATGAATGGTAACGTGCCTGGCCATACATTTTCCCTGCACGGCTGATGAAGTTTTTGGCCAATTGGGCTTATTTTTATTTATGATGGCAATTAGCTGGGCAAAAATAAAGGCCGGTCCCCAATTCCATAGGACATGCATATACTAAACACACATACAACATATATTTTTAATGACCATTTGAAGCGCATTTCGTTGTTGGCACTTTATTTTTATTTATTTTATCGACGAACAACGAATTGGGTTTTAAAAGGAGTGATGAAGGGGCAGGAGAAGGGGTAGGGGTAGGAAAGGGAAGGGCTTATCAAGATGTTTGTTTCTAGTTCTAATTGATAGGGCGGGCAACGCCCCGGCGTTCGATATTCGCGTGCTCATAATTTGCCAAAGGTCCATGAAAAACACACAAACACCATTGTATGCTAAATTACTAAATCAAAGGGTGACTACACACACACCCACACACACACACACACACATAAACAGCCTGTTGGTAGGGGTAAGGTCTGAGTTTGGGTTAGATTTGCACAGTTTCTTACTGTGTGTGTGTGTGTGTGTGTGTGTGTAGGATGGCGTGTCGATCGCTCATAATTCGCGTCGCGACATGCAATTGCTAGTTACTCACAGGACAAGCAAACAAAAATCGAAAATTCTACACGAACATTATCGATAAAATTGCCATTAAAGTCGGACGGCGACCAACAACCTTATCGATAGTTTGCATCGCTTTTTTGTTTGGTCACCGAACGGAAGTCGATTTGGATGATGAATGACGACGGACGACGACCTAAGACCGATTAAATGGGGCAGATAAACCAAACCATAACCATCCAATCTAAAACTTGCTACACGAAAATTCGTTAGCCCATGCCAAAATTTATGAAACAAAATAAACCAATATGCAAATATTATTCAACAACAAAACGAATTAAAGAAAGGGTCGTGGGTAAATCAGCATCGATTACACAGGCCGACATGATTTTTGGTGACGTTAACCTGAGAAGTGTTTTTAACTAATTCGGGTACGCTGATTCTGACTGCATACTCAGTTTTTGTTCATAACGCCCAGATTTTGTGAAATTAGGGGATCTAGGTTTGCAAAATAGGCACCCAAAAGTATACTATATAAAGTTGAAAGTTGTTTTTCTACACTTTTAACGAATTGAAGAATTTCTTGTTTAAGAAAAATAGCTGTTGCTTGCCAACATTACTTATAGACAATTTGTTAGATGCATAAAATTACAATAATTCTTTAAAATTCACAAGTTGCAAATTCTTTGAATCCCTATAGCATACTTTTTGGTTTGAATTTTACTCATTTTGGAACCATATCCAAAGTTTATGATAATATGCATGATAACAAAGAAACGCCTCTTTGATTTTGTGTAAATTGCGTTTAAATCATACCTAATATATTAATAGGTTAAAATAATAACGTTTTGAGTATAATAACTTGTTTATACATATTATACTAAAACATATTGAAAATGAGGCCATTTTGAATAATTCCAACGCATTTTTTTCGAAATCCTGACGTGATGGGCAAAAACTAAGTACAGGGCCGTGATCAGCACCCCCAAATTACTATAAAAGACCTATTGAACTTGGAACACTTTTTCATGACCTCGAAAATGTCGGCCTGTGTTATTGATAACCATGTTGCTGAAGCTCTCTAGTTAAACTATTCTTACTTAGTTAACACATGAACAGTATTTACCTAGACTAGACAAGAAACCTAAAATCATTTAGGAAAATTCGTTTCGCTGGTAAGATTCACTCAATAATTACCGTATGAATTCACTTAACTGATCTCTATTTTATCCAAAAACGACTGAAGAAGAGATAGAAGAACTCAGAGAACAGATATTCATAGGCACTGAGGGTTTCAGAGGAGAATCTTCAAGGACTCACCAAAATAACACAAAACCAAGTGAATTACTAATACATTTATACGTATATATGTACATACATATGTACTTACATACATATGTAATATTTCCATTCATACCGATGATGATGATGTAAAGCACGAAAAATTTCAATTCAACAATTAAGTATATTTACGTGCGCCACGCAATCTGCATACATAAATTTCTAGAGCGCCTGAAACTATGCAAAGAGAGAAAAAAATAGAAGCGGATAGAAAAAAACAATAAAGAAATCAAATGAGTCAAACCCCGGCCAGAAAACTCGAACGAATTCAATCAGGCAAAGTGCCGCCAAAGAGGAATAAACACAAATCAGCCATTCCATGACGAAATTTTTCGAAAATGAAGTCATTTGCATGCATGACAATTGGTTATTGCATAGTTTTTTTTCTGCTCTTCTCTCTAACCGGAAATTGACAAAATGCCCCAAATTCGTATGAAATAAGAGCGTTAAGCACTTTCCCCCGCACCGAAGTCACCGAAAAGAGATCGAACTACCCTTTTCCTTGGAGAGAGTGTGTGTGTGTGTCTGTGTGTACTTACTTATTTTTGACAACCAACAAAAAAGGCAAAAGATATTTATGTGTGTGTACATACATATATATGTATATATAAAAAAAATGAAGGGGAATAAGAAAGCTTCATAAACGTCTATAAAAAAATTGGGCAATAAAACTGAATTGGCGACAATGCCGCCGGATATATGGAAAATATGTTATCTATATCTATATTCATAGACGGGCGGAAATGGCGGAAAAGCCCTTTCAAGTGAGAAGAGATTTTACAGCCGTTTTGTGGCATCTCAAAAAAGAGAGCAGCGAGAATCAGATGAAAAGATTAAGAGGTTGAAATTTTTAGAAATAAAATTTCTAACAATAAGCAATTTTAGAAAGGACAAACAACACAAACTAAAGTTGATTTTTTTGTATTTAAATTATTATTTTAAAATAAGCAAAAAGTGGTATTTAGTGTCTTCTTTCAACCCTTTTCGGAATATTTAACATTGCGTGAGTATAAATCATGGCAGAATATTTACATGTACCTAGAGTCGATGTGTTACAATGTTGAATTTGTTGGGCATCCGACACAGCAAGCTCCCAATTCCTTCTCCAACCACCGATCCCCTAGGCAATAGATGTACTGACTGTCGGTAAATTTTCAAATATTTTGCCAACTTACGCCACATGACGTCATTGATTTTCTATATGATACCCCCCATACGCCCTCATACGCCATTCCTCATCACCCTAAAATCCCATTGTGGCTCCTTCAGCCACAGCCGCCAACACTTTCACTTGATAGACAATAAACACAGACACTCTCACATACACACACACACATACGTACAATCCTTTCGACTTTCTTAAATGTGCGCTTCCGTTTCCGCTTTGCGCACCCTTCAACTTGAAACACTCCCAACCACTCACCCACATTTGCATATGGAAAGAAGACGATGCTTGCCTCTTTGGGCGCCCTGCCACTAGATATTGGAGGCCGCTGTCAAATTTTATGATAGCGCCAAACATAACTCATTGACAGCTTTGCATTTTCACATGCCTGACTCACCCCCCGGCCCCCCCACCACATGGCTTGAAATGGAATGGAGGGGGGGGAACGCTATATGTAGAAGTTTCTGCATATTGCACAAAGTTATGAGCCGCAAATGATAAACTGTCTGTGGCAATGGAATGAGATGGAGAGATAGAGAGAGATGGGTGGGTGGGTGGTTGATTGAATTGGCCGACACAGGGACATCTATTGATTTTTTTTGTTTCGTATTTTTTTTACACACACATTTTCACATTATTTTCAGTTGTTGTCAGTTCATTCTTCTTTGCAGGCCGCAGTCAGCGTTTATTTTGTCATCAAGCTAATTAATTAATTAGAAACAAACATCAGTTGGTGTGAAAAGCGCGTTAGGACACACCTGAAAAGGAGAAGTACAATTTCCCCCTCTCACTCACACTCACACACACTTGCGAACGTGTGTATGTGTGTGTGCAATAAAAATGTGTCCCCAGTCTAATTAGATAGTTGACAATGGTTGTTGTTGTTGTTGTTGTAGCTGCGTGTAATTCATCAAATGTCAAAGCCAAAGTCAACGGAAAAAGCGCACGGACTGCACCTTTTTGGGGCGTATTTTTTTTTTTGTGTTTTTTGTTTTTCGTAACTCAACTTTCTGCCTTCACCCTCTTTCAGCAGTTTTTTTTAAAATGATTTGCCAACAAATTGAATTTTTTTTTCCGTTGTTGTTGTCCTCTTTTTGTCCTTCACTTCATTAGATAAAAGTCAATTTTGAACGCAAAAAACTGTAGGCAACCAATTCATCAAGTGTAAACAATTTCGTATATGGTGTAATTTAGAAATGATTACGTAATACATGTACACACTCTCGTCTATAGGTATGTGCATAATGAACCATTTGACAATTCGTTTCATTGCTTTGTTTATACGCGATAATTTAACAACAAGTTAGTATTAAGTTGTCTTCATTTTGGTTTCGTTTAATTTACCGCAAAATAGATGCAACAAGTTATGACAGCACGAACTTTTTGCACATAGCCACGCCCATTATGGCACGCACACACATACATACACACACACGCGAGCATTTTGAGAGAGGTCCAAGTGGGCCCAGAACACACATTTAACCCGAAAAAGTATGCAACAATAAAATGTAATGCATATGGCCTGCACTTGTTGTGTCTGTGTATATGTGTGAATGTGTGTGCGTGCAACAATTTTCGCACTTATTTTTGAGTATTATCGAAAAAGTTTTCCCATCATCGGAACGTTAAATGGCAATTGGCCACACAATGCACGTTGGCTATGCACTTGCTACGTGAGTTTTGAATTCAATGTGAATATGAGAATCCAGTTACACACACACACACATCCAACAAAAACAGAGATAGAGCTAAAAGATAATGATAGAGATAGAGCTAAAGCTATGCCTTAAACAAATAAACATTTAATGACAAGTCTTTCAGGCAATTTTTCATCCATTCTCACGTTCAGTTTTTATTAATACGAGTATTGGGCAAATTTCAAAATGTTTATTGAGTTCATTTCAAGTTCCATTCCATTTTACACTCAGTCATGTGGGCTTATGAAAGAATTCTGACTCACTAGTTACTAGTTTTTTGAATATGTTGAAACTGTTGTTGAAGTGAAACTTATTTTTTGATTTCCTCCCAATGTTTGACACCTTTATTAACCACCACCAATTGAAGCAGCATCAGGGAAAGGCATCTGCATATGTACGAGTATGTACGAGTATATAGAAAAAACTGAATGAATATATTCATTTAGTTTCCATTTTTTTGGTTGTGAATATTTTTCCCTCTTTTCTTTGTTGATTTCCTTTTTTTCGTTCACTGATAATTTTGGTGTTTCTCTAGCACTTGCCGTTGTTAATTTATAAAAATCGCTTAGGGCCATCCACTTGGGTTGGGGGCAAGGTGAGGCTAAGTGTCGCTTGATGATGGTTCGCGGTGGTGGGAAAAAAAAGAAACTTCAAACAAGATAAATACAATTTCCATTAGGCTTGGCCTGGAAAATCCCCTCGAACCACATTCATACTTCTCATGTTATGTTCCATTTTTTTTCGGTTTTTTCTCCTGTTTTGGTCTTCTTTCTGGTTCTTTTTTTTTTTGATATTGATTTTAGGGCTTTTTCACAGTTGTTTTCCCTGAATTTTTTAGAGAATTTTTTCCTTATTTTTTTTTTGTCGTTGTTTTGTTGTTGTTGTTTTGGTTGGGAACTCAACCCTCGGTTGGCCTTCTTTATCTGCATCTTGTGGTACTGCTTCTTCTTTGTCTGTTTTACGTTAATTTTTTAATTGTAAATATTGCCCAGGGTCGCATTTTTCATCTGAGTTGTAACCCTCCTCCCAGCCACCCCCCTATATTCATTCGGCATACGCCTTAAGGTTCATAATTTCACCCCTCAACCCTCGTCCCCACATTTTGTTTACATATTTTGTACGTTACAACGCGCACACGAATATATATCTACATACAAATATATTACATATATATATTTTTTTTGTTTTTTGGGCTACTTTTGCTCGTATTTTTTAATAGATTTCTTTCCTGTTTTTCATTTTTTCTTTTTTTTTTTTTATTATTTTGCGGTGGAAAATGTGCGCAGTTGGGCATTTTGAAATGAAAATGGTTGGGGCGGAGGGTTCAATTAAATTTTACACTTAAACATTGCCTTTGCATTCGTATGGTCAACCCCCCAGGCATTGTCCTCCTGCCCCCTCCCACCATCCTGAAGATGTTTGTGTGTGCCATCAAAGAGGAAAGGAAAGGAGAAGAACATGTAAAAGTGCGAGAAGGAAATCTCAGGCCTCGATTTTTCTCGATTATTTTTATGTTGATTGCCATTTTTATTGCTTGGCCGCTAATTGCAAACTATTGGTACACACACACACACACACACACACAGAGACGCACTTACACACACATACGCTCGTATATGCACTTACGACGGACATTATTATATAATAAAGTAGGGTTATGGTCGCCTATCTAACGGGTATTAGAAATTATGACATGGCCCAAAAGGAGAAGGGAAGAAACAGAAACCGGCCCAAGCAATTTGCGGCAAAGCGCTAAAACGATTGCAAACAAATAAAGTAAAGGGCAGTCATGAAGTAGAACAGAAGTTGGAGTTCCATACTGAAGATGGAGACGGAGACGAAGGCGGAGATGGAGATGGTCAAAGCAATGCTGTAAATCCTGAAATTTATAGATTCCATGGTACATGTTCCGGGGCTGGCCCATACACATAAACAATAATAAAATGGGAAAGTAAAAATAAACGAAATAGAAATAGGACATGGACCAAGAAAACTAAGTAAAGACATGAAATATCCACCAAAGATATACATGGATAAATAGACACACCACTTGGTACAACTTCCAAATTATGCAAATAGAAATGTGAAATTCATTTCGAACTAATAACTACAAAATTAATCATAATTCGATGATGAATGAATACACGAATTTAGAAATCTTTCATTCAATCACCACTTTATTGCTCATTTTAGATTCAATTCTTGAACTCCTTTCAATATTCCTATAGAGTTTGAGTTTCTTATACCAAAAACTTCTTCGACATTACAAATGTGAAGGTCACAAAGTCTTGGCTCTCTGGCATATGAGAAGTTTTTGTTGGTTCCTTCTAGCATTTTTGGCTAATGAAAAAGAAATAAAAGTGTCGAGTGCATTATTGCCACACACTCAGCCACACACAAACACACACACACACACACACACACAACATATCATTTTCTCTGGTAATTGTTGAAACATTTCTTGGTCGTGTTACGTGCCTGCCTACCCAATCTGGTCCGGGTCTTTGCCTCCGCCTTCGCATTCGCATCGCCATCTCCAACCCCTCCTGGTTTGGTCTGTTTTTGGCTATTATTTTGCACTTACTATAACATGCACATAAATATTTTTGTTTTCTTCTTTCATTCTTTCTTTCAGTATTTCCCCCATTTTTGTTTTTTTTTTTTTTTGCTCTCAACTCCTGGCAGTGTGTGTGGCTATTTTATTGATACTAAAAGGACATGTGTGCGGGTCCTGGTTTTTATTGTCGCCTTTGGTGTTCGCAGAGTTTTCGTTTGCCTTGGCGAATCTCTGTCAAAAAGCAATAATCATCAATTCTGATTTTTTGCTCGTTCTCCTTTCTCGTTGGTTGTCGTTGCTTCGATTTGATTTCAAATTGATTATTATTTATGCCATTTAATGGCCAAACTCTCTTCCAAGTATTATCGAAGCTAATTTTTGGTCCACTCTTATATCGAAGATTGACATTTCGTTTGGAGAGGTTTTAGGCAAAAACTTTACGGCCCTTAAAATGTTTGCAAATGTAAATGGTCAAAGTGGTCAATCATAGACTAACTTCTTTTTACCAAACTAACACTTAGCTGCTTTAAAACAAATAGAAGAGAACAGAATTGAATAGAATTCTCGATCGATTTCTCTGGTCAGCCTGAAATCCTCATGACTGTTGGTTAACAATAAACGGCTTCTGGCCAATTAGCAAGCGAGAGAGTGAATTGGTAAGTGATTGTGGCCAACGGAAACTAAAAACTGGTTTCCCACCTACATCTGATACTCATGTGAAGAGACGGGAAGTCTGGGATTTGAATTACTTAATTTAAGTATTTGTATCGTAGGCTCCATGGAGCTTATTTATGAACCGCAAATGACCGAGTGGGCGTATTGCATATACGTACCAGCAGCAAGTTAGTTAGTCAGTTAGCCAATAGTCAGTCAAACCTTTTTTTTTGTAAATTAAAATTTCAGCTTCAGACTGTTGCGTGGAATCTGCTTTTGGGGCCCTTCGACTGTTTTGCCCACAGTTTGTCACACTTAATTAAAGAAAATTTTAAGCACTTTAGATGTCAATTTGTTGGCCACTTTTCGTAAAGCGCCAATACGATGACAGTTGCCAGTTGGCCCATCAGCCCCACCGCCCCCGCTCCCATTCTCCCATTCTCTTTTACACGACTTGCGTCAAAAAGTAAAGGAAGGCAAAGAAAAAAATAACCCAAAAAAAAAAGAAGAGAAACGGTTTAATTAAGTTGAAACCCTTTCGTGCGTGCCGGGCCAGGCCAAGTCAGGCCAGGACAGGCTAGTCCGAGGCTGGGACCCAGTTCAGTTCCATAGTCCAAGTGGAAGTGGTTCAAGTGGCCAGGACGAGGACGAGGACGAGTCACTTGGGTTGCTGCTGTCGTCGCTGTCGTCGTTGTCGTCGTCCTCATCGCCATGGCCGTCATTTGAGACTTGCAGGCGTGTTAATTTCCAAGGTGTTTGCCATTGCCCAAGCTGTTTCCTTTCTAATATAAAAAATCAGCGTAATTAAAAATCAAATGATTTTTTCTTTGGGTCCTTCAGCACACAACAACAGCCTCCCCACCGCATCCATCAGATCCACTGACAGAAAATATCTTCATTAATTTTGCTCTTTTTTCACAATTGAATGAATGCCGGGAACAATTTTTAACTCATTAATTGGTGTGGGTTAGGTTGGCGAGTCCTTTTTATTTTTCTTTTGCTACTGATTTATTTGTTTAATCCTTTTTCATTTTCAAGCACTTGAAAATGTTGCTGATTGGAGAGTTGAAGGAATGTGAAACGGTTGGCTAATAGAAGCGGGAGGGGGCAAAATGGGGGTAACTTCAGCTGCTTCTTTCGTTTCCCTCTTTTCCTTGTTCTTTTCCTTTTTCTTTTCGTATCTGAGTTTGGAGTCTCCTTGACCGCTCAATTGATTCGTTATCGAAGTCTTTTGCTGGTTAATCTTCATCTCCAATCTCCGCTCTCTCTCTCTTCACTCGCCGCTCTACGCCAAGTCTGCAGTCTGTGGCTTAGTCTGATTTTAATCCGCATTCGATATGGTAACAATTTTTTACTTCATCACCCAACCGAACTGCGACTCGACTAACCAATCAACACTGCAGCCTTTTGACATACGCATAACTTCCGATTTAATCCCAGAGAGCATGAATGTCGGTCCCATCTCCATCTGTTGAGTTATGCTGAGTCGTCTTGCCTTCCACAGTCTCTCGATTGCTTCCAGTATGTTGTGTTTGTCGTATTTTGTAAGCTTTTACGCCTCGGCTACCATTCCCAGAACCGTCCTCCAGTCCCTCCATTCCCCATCCTCTACCTCCATCCTCCATCCTCGAGCTTCCAACATCCAGCTCTCTTATGGGTTCATCGTCTGCGTTGTCGTTGAAGCGATAAAAGATCAATTTAGTTGCGCTACAGCCAACGTCACCGACGTAGAAGAAGCCCTTTTGCCTGATTTAAATCCGATCATTGCGCGACGATTTGATGCGAACTGAAACATGCACATGGAATTTGCAATTATCGAACATCAAAGGCAATTCCAGATCTCCAGAGGAGTGGCAGAGGTGACAACCAGAGATTGGGGCATAAAGCGTTCACAGCGATCATGTAAACGCATGTGGGAATCGCAGTGAATTGCAGTGATTGATTTGATTCGAACTATATCGATATTGGATCTCTCCCCTCTTCATCTTCCTCAATTCATGCTGATTGCATTGAATCGATGGAGTCTTCTGTAGAGTTCGTTATACGCCTCTGAAGCCTTGTGTAGTAATAAAACAAGCTTAGGCAGCCAGCCAAACGCTAGGACAGAGAAGAGAATTCGAGTTTGCTGGGTATTTGGAAAGTTGGAGTATATTGGTTGGACGGGGAGGTTGGTCTGAGCCTTAGTGTGGGTGTGAGTCGGAGCATGGGTCTTAAGCGCTTCGTTCAAAAATCAAATAGCAAAGAACTACAAATTACATGCCAAAATGCACTTCAATACAAAGCACTTGGGTAAACAGCAGAAAACAGACAAACCAGAGACACAATCACACACACACACACACAAAGTCAAGGACAGACAGGGGGACGGGGCAGAGGGGGGAGGACGACTCTACCTACACCTGTGGCCCAGTCCCATTCGCAAGAGTCATAGTCAGAGTCGTCCCTGGTCCTGACGATGTAAACCTTAAGGTATTTTGCGATAATTGCACTTTGCTGTTGTTGCCGGCTTCTGCCACTACCTTGCCAAAAAAGAGTTGAACGCTAGAGTTTGCCCTTCTCTGCCCCTCTATCCACTCCTCTCTTACTTCCTCCCTTCATTTGCAACTCTCCACCATGAGGCATTGCCATTGCCATTGCCGTTGTCGTCGTCGTCGTCGTCGTGGTCGTAGTCGTTGTTCGTTGTCTGTGCGTAGCGCAAGATAAACAAAAGACAACAAAATGTGCGACTCCTAGTGTGTGTGTGTGTGTGTGTGTGTTAGTGGGAGTGTGTGTGTGTACTTGGTGTATGTAGTCTGGCACATGTCTTCACCAGGCGTACTTCAACTCCCAATTCTCACATAGAGCTGCAATCCAAGCTCCAAGCATTTACCATGCACGGCTTTCCCCCCCCCCCCCCCCCCCCCACAAAAAAACAAAAAATGAAACTATTTATACAGTAAAGATTGATTCACAAAATCTGTCTTCCGGGATATAGAATTTGTGTGTTTGTTGTCGCAGAGTCTACTGTACTTACTACTTAATTAATTCAAATCTTGCTAATTGCATTTTATTTACTTTTACTTTCGCTCAGATTTTAAAGTTTTTAATTGCAAATATCAGAGAAAATCTTCTTTTATTTCTCTTGTCCAAAAGGTCTATATATCGGTACGATCTTGTGGATAGTTGGGGATACAATCTGATGATGATCTAAAGGTCAGATGAAAATTTAATCAAATGAGATTGCTTAAAATATTAAAATGGATGAACATATAATTTGGTCATCAATAGAATATGCACAATATGAGATAGTAGCGATATGAAATGGTGATGCTTTTGTGGTGGCTCTTCTTCTTCATCTCATCATCATCATCATCATCATCATCATAATTATCGCGGTGATCATTATTGTCATCATAATGCTGTTCAATGTTCAATGCTTGCTCAATAGACTGAGGCCAGCAGCTGTCGCTGGTGCGGCTGGCTGTCTAATGGTTGACCGTGTCGCCATCTGGTAAATGAGCACAACAATTCCAGGCATCGTCCTTCCACACCCACACACACACACACGCATACACACATATGTACACACCACTACCCGCAATCCCCAATTGCTGGATTTCATTAAACGCAAATTTATGCCTTTACTTAAATGTCAAATATTGCAAATGTCAAACGTTGAAGCATAGGATGGGTCCGCATCAGAGACGAGACAATAGTGTGTGAGTGTGTGAGTGTGTGTGTGTGTGTGTGTGTGTGCATGTGGTGTGTGCCTTCCTTATGGGGCCAACCATCGACGGACTATGGGACTCGGTTGGTTTTTATGCGTTGTTCGTTTTGTAATTAAACGACGCACTTGGTTGAATTTCGGCAGAAGGCAATTCTTGTTCTATGCGGCAAAGTGAAAGAGGGGAGAAGAGAGAGAGAGAGAGAGAGAGAAACTCCCAGGCGTTGGAAGAGGAGCCAGCAGCAGCGAGTCCTCTTGAATAAGAAACCAAAAGCATTCGCAATATACGTATATTCAAGCTGAGTTTTTCTTGAAAGCCTTTAAAGTCCATTATTGTTTGGTTAACTGGAAGCAGTTGGTATCTTTAGTTTGCCCCCTGGCCTGGTATTGAAATCTGTCAGGGCTATGAATATATTTGGGTTTGTCCACATCCACATCCAGCTCCATCTCCATCTCCAACGCCTTGACCTCTTTCTCCTCGTACGAGCACATTTCAATCCACCTTATTTCACATCTTACTGCTGCTGGACACTTTTTGTCAATGCATTGACCCAACAACATGTATTTTGTGGTCAAAAGTTGGCGTTTGACATTTATGCCGGATGTCAACCCAGCCCGTCCTGAGCTGACTCAGACCGGTTTGGGCTGGTCCGGCTTGGTCCGGCGTCTGGCAAAGATGCCAAGGACAACTTTTGTTTGGGGATCCTTCCATTGTCATCGTCATCGTCATTGTCAGCTCCATCATCAGCAGTGGGCACAGTGGCAGTAGCAATATCGTCTATTTGTGCTTGTTATTGTCACTTTGTTGTTCATTTTTCTTTACTTTTCTTATTTCTTTTTTGCTCCATTCCATTTTCCATTTGTATGTTTGGGCAAAAGTTTTGCTAGCAAAACTATCGATACAGTTTACCAGGATTGGTGGGGATGGCCGGGTTGGGTTTGTCCGAGCTGAGGGTCAACTCAGCAGAGTTCAACCTTTTTTCGGCCCTTGGTTCTCAGTCGGAGAGGCCAAGAACAACAACAACTATTCAATCGAGTCGCTTAGTTGGCTGGCAAATGCACCCCGGAGGGCATTTTCATTTTGTTAGATTTGTGTATTTGACATTTTGCTTAAGTGTTGCTGACTTTTGGTTAGGTTTGACCCCTCTGTCTCTCTTTCTCTCTCTCTCTCTATCACTCTCTCTTTCTATCTGTTTTCCTTTGGCATTCGTTTTCTTTTTGTTAGAGGCCATTCATATTCATTGTTTGTTGGCATTGTTGTTTGTTGCTTGTTTTGAGGTCTTAATTAAAGTTTTAGTTTTCGGTCAAGTGTTTGTCAAGCAATAACAACAACAACAACAACTACAACAATATTATTTTTGGTCTGCCCAATGAATTGGTTCTTAATTGTAAATACATTTTTCTACTACAATCCGAGTTCAGTTGAGTGGAATAAACATAGGCAATGTCCTTTTGTTTTTATTTCAACTCTACACCTAAAGCATATTCGTATTGGAAATAAATATCCTTCGACTAGCTTCTTGTTTTATCCTTATCCAGTGACAACTACAATTTTTGTGGTCATCATATCATCATATATGATATGATTTTCCTTCCTTTTCCAAGCTCTGAGACACATTTCTTTTCTTATATACTTATTTTAATAAATTTTCTGTTTATACTTTTTCGGTTTGTTTTTTACGACACTTTTGGTTCCCAAAAGAGCATCACGTAGCGAATCACTTAACTTGATTCTACACAACTGCCGCTCCTCCTTCTTCACCATCGCCGACTCGCTTACCCTCCCCAGCACTTGATGATGATGATAGGGCTGGAGCAGGCGGAGAAGGCTAACTTGGGGAATGGGGAATGGACGACGTACAATGAGGAATGCCAGCAGAGAGAAAGAGAGAGAGAGGAAAAAAAGGCAAAACACAAAAGAATACGACGGCAAATGAAAATAATTTGCAGTTATTCGAAGCAAACACGCAAATGCGTTCAAATCAATTGTCCGATTGGGCCCCGATTGTTCATCTCTGGGCGGCCACAGTAGCCACAAACGAGAAAAATGCGTTCAAATTGAAATGAAAAGCACAGCGTGCAGCGCATCCCAAATGAGTGTAAGCTGCTGGAGAAGGGCGGTCGCTTTTTTTGCCTAATTTTTTTGTGGGTGCGTGTCGTGTTAGGCCATGAACACGGATACGGAGACGGAGGGGGACGTTTCACTTTCACTGCAACTTTCACTCTTGATGCGAAGGGTTTTTGGGTTTGGTTAAGGGGGTTGGTCAACTGGCGGCACGTGTCCTAATTTTGATTTTTTTTTTTTATTCTGTGCTCTTTCTATGCCCTTTTGCCTGCCTATAAATAATTTGTTGCATACTTGTTGGCCGCCTGACCCCGAAATGCGTTCAGTTTTTTAGGCCTTGTCTCCTTACATTTCGTTCTCCGTTTTTGTTTCGTCGATGTCATTTGTAAATGGCATGTTATCAATTTTCAAGATGATTGAATCAAGTGATTTGTGTGCGTGTCAAACTGGAGAGCAGAGAGCGACGGCGGAGGGGGGCGGAGTCCGAGAGAGAGTCCAATGGACTGGACTGGAGACTGCTTGCAGACCTCGAACACGTGTCCGTGTGTCCAGCTGAGACGAAGCACTTTGAAGTTGCTTGTTTGTTGGTTTTTGGGCTTCTTTTCTGATTAATATGGGATGGCAAAAGGCAAGGAAAAAGCAAGATTTCTTCGTCTGTTCGTGTTTGCCGGATTGTCTGGCTCGTTTTCTTGGGCTGCTTATTAAGAGATTATCAATTTCTTTGATGCGCTAATATACTAGATAAACATGGGGAATTCTGGCATCGCAGATGAGAAGCTATGGAACTCTAGATAATGCTGCTCGACACTAACAAGACACAACTAATAGCATATGACAATGATGAAGATGGCGATGAACATGATTGGCATAATGATGGAAATAAGAGGCAAATAGATTATCATTAAGTAAAATATGTATAGTTACTTGTTTTGGCTCAAAATGAATATACCCTCTTTACAGAGAAGTGGAAAAAGTCATGCCAATGAACCAAATCTGACAACTGGTTAGTGAAAAGTCAGCTTTTTGCTCTGAGTTCAGTAACTCAACTACCAAATCCATCCCTATTACCGACATGCCATGCCTTCTTGCAATGTTTTTGCATAAACAGCTGCTGGCTGTTGGCACCTAGAGCCCCGTTCTACGTTTGTCTCATTGAGAATGCACAAAGGTAAAAGTTGCCTTAACGTTCTGTACAATCCGCACCCCACTTCGCCTCACTCATCAACGCCATTTGGTTGGCTTTGTTCTTGTCCGCCTCCACCTTTGCCTAGGTGCCAAGCTATGCCGTTTTCTCCTCTTTTCCTTCGTTTCTGTCCTTGACTATGTACATGGCTATGGCTATAACTATGGCTATGGTTCTGGCTCCTTCACTTGTTATGCCCTTTTTGCATTAAGAAATTAAAATCAGCGCTAGAAAAATGCGCAGGAAGAATACCAAGACCAAAAAGACTTGGCGGATGCTGCACATGTGGTGCAACCTTCGTCGGCATCCTCTTGGGCCCTCTCTCTGGCTCTGGCTCGCTCTCCCTGTCTCAGATACTCTGGTGCAAGTGTTTTTGTTATTTTTGCGGAAGTTTTGTAATTGCGGAAACGGCAACTGCTTCAGCTTTAGCTACAACAACAGCAACAGCAACAAAAACAGCTTCTGTAGCTTCTGTTTCTCAAGTGTTCGATACGCGCGGCCCGTCTACAACTTTTCCATGGCGCTTTTCGTGTATGTGTATTGTGTATGTGGGTGCTCACGGTACCAAAAACTTGCAAAACTTGAAGTTATGGACGCGTAAATTGAAAATACACATGAGAACATGAGTATACCCCCTTTCCACTCACTCACACGTTCTCACTATCAGCCATTCTAGTCCTACACCCCGCACACAAACACACACATGGTTAGACAAATAGTGCAACGGTTCGTGGAGAACGCGGTCGCCACATTATTGAAACTATAAATTTCTAAAAGCAATCTTTTGCGGCCAGACTACTACGATGGAGAACGGAGTAGTAGTTGTAGGAAACAGCATAGCTATCCCGCTCTCCGCTCCCCGTCCACGACCCACTCCCATCCCATTACCCTTTTGGCGCTCATCCTTTATATTTGTATTTGTGTTGTAGTAGTTTTTGTCCGTCCCTTCCGGCTACCACGTCGATGTTGTGTGGTCGAAAAGTTTTCTCATTTCGCATGTGCAAGCGCGTGTTTTAAGTTCTTCCAATTCTGGCCCACCATTCGCCCCCACCACCTCACCCTCCCCTTGCCAAGACACTTACAGACAATTCGTCGACGAATGTCGGTGAGTGCCAACTGCCGCCTCTAATTAGGTAACACAAATTCTAAGACAACTAGACTTACATTGAGAGAGAGATAGAGAGAGAGAGAGAGAGAGGGAGATAGAAACAGGGAGAACTAGAGAGAGACTGTCTTATATCAAGTAAATCCCAAAAATCATTCAAAAGTTATCATCGACAGCTAAAAAGTATGCTACACTTTTTGTTACTCTAAAGTCAAGCCTGAACCAAAATCAAATTATCTATAGCAAAATTGCCATTAGTTTTAATAGGATGCAGTGGGGGGTAAATAGCTGCCTCTGGAAACGCTAAAGGTGATGCGCGAGAAGCATTTCGATGGACGAGTTTTGGTTTGCTCGTTGGCATTTTTGTCCTCCTGGTCATTTTTATGGTTGTCGCTTGCTGGTTTACGGTGGTTTCCCCGCCCCTCCCCACAACACCTTTTTGCATTTTCCATTTCCCATTTTCCATTTATTTATTTCAATACCCTGTAGCCATGTGTTGAAAGAGTATATGCAGATTGCCTAAAACTCATCTTTATTTTTCCCTTTTAGCAGGGGTTTTGTTTTTGTAGATAAATTCTTTTAGAAAGGGAATTCTCAAACTGTCTCAATCGTCACTTCTTTACATCATGATCAGTTTATAGGGTATATTGAAATTCGCTTTCATACTTAACTTTTAGGATTTTTTTATTATTATGATTTCTTGTCATTTTCTAGAAGAAGAGCAAGAATCAGCCGAACTGAAAAAAAAAACGAGAAAAAAGGAAACAGGAAATATCTCTGGCTGGCCGCGTTCGTCGTCCTTATAAATGACAACGCCTCATCGCGCAATTTGTTTACCTTGAAGGGCGGGCCAGTTGTTCGTTTAGCAACAACAACAATTTCAAAATTGTTACATTAGTGTTGCCCACTTAACAAGTTTAAGGGGGAAGGACAAACGGCCAAGGATCCGCCTCTTTTTTGGTCTCACTCACTCACTCAATCGTTCTTTCTCTCTCCATCCTTAGTTCTGTCCTTTTCTTCTGTGCCTTCATCTGCTCCTCCTCCTCCTTCGGCTCGTTGCTTCGTATTAAAATTAGTGATTAATTTTTACGCTCAAAATATGCAAATGTGTTTTTGTTGCATTGATGAATACATTCACTGGCCCATTTGAGTCAGCAGCAGTCAGCAAGGGGGCGTTCACTTCATTTTCTACTTCATTGCCAAAAAAAAAAAAAAGAAAAAAAACTTTGACGCTTTGGGGACTTGTCCATTGGGAATATCAAGGCGACGCGCGTTCTCTTTTTTTTTCTTTTTATTTTTTCGAGGAAATGAAAAATTTTGTTGTCATATTTTTTTGTTTCTTTTTTGGGTTTTTTTTTTCGTTAAATTTTTATTTTCCTTTTTTTTTGACGGTGGGTGGGAGGAGGAGGAGGAGGGTGGTTGGTGGCCAGCGGCTAAAATTGATTATGGATGAACGCCACGCCAAGTCACGTCATAGGATGGCAGAATGAGAGTGCCGGAGAATGGAAATGGGAATGGGCAATGGCAATGGCCGTGGCCGTGGACTAAGCGCAATTAACATTATTTTTAATTTTTTTCAGGCAGCAGGAGCTAATGCTAATGAAGCATACAAATGGAAGGCCTGATAAGTCGCTGTTACAGTTGCCTTCCCACTTAGACAGCAGCGGCGGCGGGACTTGTGGGACTCTTAACTTGATTTTCTCCTTCAAATGAAAATGCTTCGCTCTTTTTTTCCTATGCTTCTTTTTTTATTATAAATTTCATACTGTCAATTGATATGCAAATGCAAATGGTTCGAGTTGCTTACCCCAGCACCAGTGAAGTGAATACTGAAATGGCAATAGGAATAAATTGCACGATAAATACAATCTAGGTTACTTTATGAATTGGTTCCACGAGGCGATCACCGGCCATTTAATTCTTCTATATTGTTCAAAATGAGCTTTTAACGGTCTTTTCGTTAGTCAGGTAAAGAAAAAGTTTTGCAGAAACAAGTAAAACATTTTTATATATCAATGGTCTCAATCATATTAGTAGATTGTAGAAACTGGATATAGAAAAACGGCTTAAATGTAGTTTGTATCTTTTGTCTAAGAAATAAACTGATTTATTTTTTGCTAGACCAATTAATTTTTAGTTTGCCCTCGTTAAAACAAAAATGCCAAAGGAATGTTGGAAAATTGATTACAAAATGAAGTAGTACATCTTCGCACCGACTTCGGTATACCATGTACTATACAAATTAGACCTTAGTCTCTATAATATCCATTCTTTTTTTTGTCCTTCTGATAGTGTTAGTGAATCATAACTGGGCCATGTCCGACCGATATTATTCGATTGTCCAGAGGAAAGTAACTAAAACGACGCAGCGACCATTTTACTCTATGAATGCATGGTATAAATACCAAGAAAAGATACATACGCATACGAATCGAAATACAGGACATACCCACACACACACACACACAGCCCAACATATACACACACACACACACACATGGTTAGTGAGGGGAGGAAGAGTATTTATAATGTTATCGAAATAAATCACAAATAAACATAAATAAACAAACCAAAACCAAAGAAAATGCCTAAGTAGATTTGAGAAAATGTAGTCTGTGAGAAAAGAGCATCCTCACCGACCAGCACAAACACACACACACACACACAGATAGAAGCACACACACACACACTCAGACGTGCTTCAAATGCGCCGTAAAGTATGCAAAAATGTTACACAAATGAAAATAACTTGAGCAAAAGTTGATGTCCTCTCCATATACAGATCCGTTCCCCTTCTACCCTCTCTTCCTCACTTACTGTCTCTCTTATCCCGCCCCTTCCCTTATACGCCTCACAGCCCTTGCATTCAGCTCGCATGACAAGAATTTATGAGTCTGTGTGCTTGCAAAATGTCAATGCCTGCCTCCAGTTCCAGTCCCAGCTTCAGCTTCATCTTCAGCTCCTCCATCACCATTTCCATCTAAATTTTCTTATTCTCCATCCACTTTTATTTTTTCTTCTCCTCTTTATGTTTTTCTTGTTTCTGTGTGTGTGTGTGTGTGTGTGTGTGTTTGCCTTTCATATTTGGTCACATATCCAAAATAAGTCTGATGATCCAATAAAGTGCTTATAGCTCAACGGTGGCTTAGAAGGGCTGCCGACTGTCACATTAGATGACTTCCTTTGCTATGGCTTGTTTCTTTTCCTTTTTGTCCTAGTTGTGATCCTGCGGCTGCCATTTCTGCATAATGAAAATAAATGCGTTACATTTCAATACTTTCACGAGTGCAATTTTTGATTTATGTCTCGACATTTGTTCAAGACACGTGAAAATATTTCGAGAGGCCGAAAAGAAAGTACACTTCAGACAGAAACAGAAAAACAGATAGGCAGATATATAACTGAAAGTTCTGAATCCTGCTATCCTATCTTTACCCACTCACACACATGAGCAGGGAAAAAGAAAATGATTTATTTTCACATTTCTCGCATTTCTACAGCCTGCTCTTAATACATTTTTCTCTTTTCGGCATATTTGGCGCTCCATGCATGACAAATTGTTAAGAAAACGCAGCATCCCCATTCCCATTCCCATCCTCAGCATCAGCCTCAGACCTTGCTGCGTGTGTGTGCCCTTCCTTATCATCGAAATGTACTCAAGAAAATTCCACAAATAACGTGATGCCGACTTCATGCAAGGATGTGGTCGTGGGGAGGGGGAACGGGAAGGGTTTGCCATTCATGTAAGTTGAGTTGGGGGCTATGGCTTGTCGGCATAGAGCAGTCGACGGGTGGGGGGTCTTGCATACATGAACAGTTTATTGAGTTGACATTGAGTGCTTGTGATTTATTTCATTCGCGTGTTTCGCATTTAACTGCTCAGTTCGCGGCATCTGCTCGGAGTTGGGGTATCGCAATAAGTTGAACAAATGCCAAAAGGTGCAACATTTGCCCCGGATTACCTACTCCTTCTCCAATGCCAACTTACTGAATGGGTTCCGAATTATGCAAATACCACTTAGAAAACGCAAATTGGCACTTTCAATGGGCAGAAGTTTGAGTGTAGAAAAAGTAAGAAAAATTGTTTATACTAAATTTTCAATAAGTTCTGAGCGAACAGAAGTAAAAATTTAAGGCTTAGTTTTCCAATTTCAACTTAATGAACAGACAGAATACAAATCACACCTAAGACAGATATAAGTTTCATTGATTCCAAGAAGTTTTATACCAGATGGGTAGAGAAAAACTTAATTTGAATAGTTATGAGTGACTAAGTAACCAATAAAAAGGTGATCCATGTCGTCTATAAAAAGGATTATTCATTCTAGGCCTTGATAACTGCTCAAAGTCTCCATAAACTTCTCGATTCCAAGTTGACTTAAACGCGTGGTTCATTTGGCATTTCTCTTTTGGTTTTCTGACTTTCTTTTTTTGGTGAAAAAGTTGTCGAACGAATTGTATAAAATTTTTATATCATCATATAGAATAAATGATCTGCATAATGATGAATGGATGAATGGATGGCAAAACGTCTGTCTTTTCAAATTGTTCAAAGTTAAATTGCGTCAGTCGTCAGTCAACTTGCCATGACCCATACCCATGAATATAACCCCAAGCCCAACCGCCCCTCCGCCCGTTGGACATTTGCTTTCGCCACAAATGCTTTCGCCTGACTGACGACTCAGCCGCCATATATTCAAACTAAATGTGTCACGTCCAAACAACAAAAATTTCATTTATATTCGCATAAACAAAAGAAGAAGAAGAAGAAGTAAAGAAAAAAATATATCCATATACATGCATATACATATATACAATATGTAGAAGAAGAGAAAGAAAAAAAATCAGAAGCGTGAAATGTTATAAACTTTAAGCGACTCGAGTTTGAAATATTCAACGCAAAAATTTGGGGCAATGCAAGAGGCAATCCCGCTTCAACGTCGCCAACATATATTGGGGGGTGGGGGGTAGTTGGGGTGGGGTGCGAAATTGTTACAAATTATGTGCAGCGGCGGCATAACCAAAGCAGGAGGAAAGATGGCGGTCTACCGGTTTACTCCTTTTTATTTTCATTCGTAGCTGCGTGAGGCGTTTTAAGCAGCCACTTCCTGCCACGCCCTCGTCAGGAGCAGCAGCAACAAATCAACGGAAACGGAAGTGGCAATGGAAATGGAAATGCTCAGAGTCGACGATGGCGACGACGACGACGACGACGACGACGACAACGATGAATGTAGAAAAAAAGAAAAGAAAAAAAAGGCTAACCCCCTCCATCGTCAAGGTGTGAAAAACGGCAAAGACCAAAGAGAAATGATGATGAAAAATCACAGAAAAGAAATGTTTAACGTTTGTCACACACACATCCATACACATACACTTATCTAACTTTACGTTTTCCTTCCAAAGGTTTTTCGTTTACTTCTCGAAAAGGAAGGCCCTTGAAAAATAGTTTATGTTATGTGTTCCTTTAGTTCATGTGGTTTTGCGAGATGGCTCAGATGGAATAGAATACCATCCAGACCAACTGGGCAAACTACATAAGTCAAGAAGAAGAAACAGTTTATAGAAAGGTTCTTTTCTTTACAAGTTACTCCATCCAAGCTATCTAAAATCTTGTTATTTCCCCATACAACTTGATTTGATTAGAGATCAGAATTGAATCAATATGCTGCCTATTAGTTAACAAAGAACATGTAACCAAAAGTCACTTGACCAAGTTAAAAATGCAAACAATAACCAGAATTATACCCCAAGGATCAGTTGAAAAGTCAATAAAGTGTCGAGAGGACGAAATGGTAAGAGAGAGAGAAAGCGCCAAAACAAAGAAGGATACGCAAAACCGCAAAATAACCGCAAAAAAGCAAACAACACAATGCACACACCGAAACCCCCCGCACACCCTAACCCCCAAAGAATGAAACCCAAACCCAAACCCAAAGCAAAATCCAAACCCACACCCAACTGCCCCGCAGCGCAACCTTTTCGAGCAATTTTTTGTTCGTTTCTTCTTCAACGTGTTTTTTTTTTATATTTATTTTTTTGTTATTTATAAAAACCATAAATCAATTGGACACGCCGCACACACACAAACACACACACACACAAAACGAATGCAAATCTATTTCTAAATGCGAAATAATATGAAAACCCACCCAAATACAAGAGCCAGGCGAAACAGAGACAGACACAGAGCTAGAGAGAGACAACACCCCTGCGGGCAAGCGTTGAAAATCGCGAAAAAGCAAAACAAAAAAAAAGGTAAAAGGGGCAAAAAAATACCGCAAAACAAGCAAAAGCCACGCGGGAAAAGCCCATCGCTGCCGCATCCTTCTGATACGACATGTGGGAAAAGTCGAAAAGTCAGTCTGAATAAGTGAGATGGACAGAGAGTGAGAGACTTGAAGAGATGGGTTCGGATGCGATGCGATGCGATGCGATGGGATGGAATGAAGGGGGCAGATCAGCAGCCGTCGAAGATGCGATGCGACCGCCCGCCGGCAGTAAAAGAAGACAAACAAAAAAATGAAAACCGACACGAATAATAAAAATTTTACATTTTGCCTGCCCAACGGGTTGACTGCGGGGTTGGAGGACGACAACACGACAAGCGGTGGCTACAAGAGCAAGGGGGTTAACCCCTTGCAGAAACCAAGAATGACAAAAAATGACACACTTTAAAGGTCTTGAGTTTGGAGATGAGTGGCAGAGACGGGCAGAGAGTGGGATTTGTTTTGCGGTCTACCAAGAAAACGGCAGTCAAATCGCCGTCCAAGACAAACTGTAAATTCACTTTGCCCGCGGGGCAACATCGAGCCATGTATGAAGATAGCACAACGCATAAGGAGGGATGGGAAGGGATACCCAAAAAGGGGTTACAGCTCGAAGAGCAAGGGGGCTTTAGCTGTAAGCTGCAAAAGGGTGTCGGATACGACATTAGTTTTGATAGACTTGCACGCACGCCTGGTGCCTGGTGGCCGGGCGGATTGCCGAATTGTGTAGCCTTCTGTCTATTCTTTAGCCTCCTTTTTTTTTGCTTATGCAAACAAATCAAGTGAAAGTAAGAAATGTGCCAGAGTCATATGCATATAGCAAATCTGATTTCCGTTTGACGGCCAGTCGCTCCCACACTCACTCCTAACAGACATTCGGTTCGTGCTCAGTGAAAGTGTTTGGGTTTTATTTGTTTCTGTGGTCTTTTGTGAATACTCTTTGCTTGTCGAGAGTATATCTAGGAAGACAGTATTCCTGAGGATTTCATGTGATATCAATGAAACTTTGAACGGGTTAGCCACTTTATGGTTTCCCTTGCAAGGGCATAACCACTTCGATGGGATGTACTGTTAAGCATGGTTTGCCTTTTTTTTGGGACTTAAGTTCTTTTCTTTTCTATCTGGCAAAGTGGTTGCCTTGTTGTTGACTTCTGGCTGGGGGGTCCTTGGAAAGGATTGCGGAAATCGTAAACTATTCCAACTATTGACTGATGGCATTGCATTTTATGCAATAGATATATTAAAATTCTAGTTGCTATCAAAATTGATCAAAGTTAAACAGTATTTCCCCTTGATAACACATATGTAAGTCGTAGATTAAGCTATTTATATTTCAAACAAAGGTGAAAACTGACCCTTTCCCTTTCTGTTATAGAAATTTAAGATCTATTAGCAATGAAAAGTAATCCATAAGAAATCAATTTCTTCATCATTTCAATTATATTCTTATCATGTGTTAGAAAAGATTGGACTGCTCGAAAATGTATAATGTTTGCATTGGATATGGAAATATGACAGTCTTTTGCATTGAACAGTTTTTGCATACCATTTTCTTATATTTGGAGACACTTTAAAAACAACTTGAACACCTACAGCTAATGCTTCTCCCACAGCCAAGTCCAAGTCTGTTCTAAAAGACATTGTCACCAAGAGAACACAAAAAAAAGAAAAAAAAAACACCCAACGAAAATGAAGAAAGCAAAAGAAAACAAAACAAGAAAATACACAAATAAATTGATGTCATTTTCGTTTTCGTTACGTCTCAAATGGAATTAGTGGCGAAAAAAAACAACACAACAGCAAAAAATTACATAAACTTCATGAGAAGATACGACTTTGAGATACTGTGTAACGAATAAAACGTCCAAATGGCTATCTCTGTAAGGAACAAGTTCTAGTTCGAGGAAAAGTTCTCTTTTTGAGGATCTTTTTTGTCAATACTTTTCTGTTGTGTTTCATTTGTATAAAAGGAAGTACTCCTAACTAGGAAAGTTTAAGTCTAAACTGAACAGAATGATCTATTAAGAACTGTTGCATCTAAGTACTATGTTTAATTTGGCGATATTAATACACCCATTTAACTAAGGGTTAATGGGTATAAAAACAAACCCCAAGTCAACCAAAGCTCCATATCAACAGGGGGAAATGAAACAAAACGAAGTAGACGGCAAACAAAAAAACCGAAGAACCAAAAACAAAACAAAAAAAAAGAAGGCAGACAAAAAAAAAGCCAAAAAAAAAAAAAATAAATAAGAAGGAGAAGACGGCAAAAGACGGCAATGAAAACGCAGATAAACATATTCGCGAATTTGTTATTATCAGAAAAATATTGCGCAAATAAATGCTCCAGAGAGGTGGGTTCGAGGAGTGAAGAGGTGGTGGGTTGGGGGTGTAAGCTTAAACGAGATGAACGTATGCAAAATATACGCTGAGGATGGGGGGTGGATAAGGGGATGCTGGGAATGGGGGAATGTGGAATGCTGTATGCCACATCCATATCAGTATATTGGTTGATGGAAGGAGGTGAAATGTAGGAGTGTGTAGAGGAAGGGGGGGCGGCGTATGTGGGAGGGGAAGGGGCGTGTTAATTCCCCAGTGACTGCATGTGACGCGTTTCGCGTGCGGTTTCTAGAGAAAGCGATAGAGTGAGGGGGGGGTTGAATGTAAGGAAGGCTAAGGACGTTGAATGGGTGTTGCAAATTAGTTAAAAAGCCAAGCTAGACAATCAAAGATCAAAACTTTTTGATAGGCTAATATGTGTGAGTGTGTGTTTGAGTGTGGGTGTGACGTGAGTGTAGGTTGATACATTTATTACTCTTGTTGCTCTCGTTATTGTTGTTGTCTGTTTTATGTTTAAGACTTCGTCATTGTATGCAGATACATGTTTACTGTCAGACATTTTAATGGCAGCTGTCGCATTGAGTTTAATTTTGATTTACCAATAATTGGTACAAGACACGAACGACCTCTTAAGCTAATTGATCCCATTGATTTCGTGCAAAAAACATTCTTTTTGTTTCGATTTAACGAATTTAACTCAATTGTTACTCATCGAAGTAAGAAGCAGCGTATTATGGTATTTTGTAGTTCAAAGAAGATATAGAAATAAATGTAACAGATCTAAAGGGCTTTTTCAAGAAAGATGAATCGCTGGGCTTGTATTGAGGTAGCTTATTAGATTGGTCCCGCTGTATGAACATTCGTCGAAAATATCCCTTCTTTTGGCAAACCTTTTTCTTAAAACTCTTAATTTATTCCTTTTTGTCTCGTTTCTTTCAGCCGATCAAATGACAAACGCCTCCAACCGCCCATTGACGAAAGGAATTTAACGCATAAGTGGAAAAGCATAAAAACAAAGTGAACAACACGTTTTGACGACAAATCTACGTACACCCCGCAATCTCCCAATTTCATCCATAGGAAGAAGGATGGGGGCAATGGAAAATAAGTTGTAAAAATTATCAAAGAATATTTGTACAATCCACCAAAAAAATGAAGAAGAAAAAAAAAACACAGATAACGTCTGCCTATGGAACAGGGAAACGTGTAAATGGACTTTTGGTGGCGTTGACTGACTGACTTACGGACTCATCCTCATTCCCCCCACCACCATCCATTCCCTCTAACAGCCACCCACCCAACCTCATCACTCAAATGCAAAATGGCGATTATTCATAAATCATTAAACACCATTTGGCATGCATAGCGCAAGGGGGGTTGGGGAAGGATAGGAAGGATGGGTGGGTAGCAGGCTGGCCTTAAAAATTTTTTATCGCTTTTTCAACAAAACGGCCGAAGAAAAATTCCTAATGAGCCAAGCGAGAAACGAGCAAACGAAGAAGAAGAAAAAAAGGAAGACAGAAATGGTCGAAAAAACGTTAAAAAACTTCGGTAAAAATCAAAGGCCGTTCGCAGGCTAGTCCAGGAAGGGGGGAAAATGGACTCAGGGGGGGGGGGGAGGTAGTACGGTGGTTGGACAAAAATTTCGCGGGCTTTTTAACAAGGCGCCCAGGCATAAGACACCAATGGCCCAGACCGAGACCCAGGCGCAAGCCAATGCCGGCGACCAAGCCAAGACATTAAAAATTTTGTTTGATACTTTTCCACTTTCTACTTTTTTGTCCCCCACCCATTGTGATGTGTTTTTTTTTTGGCTTTGCCGCTCTGTTCTGGTCGTTTGATTTCCGCTTCCGTTTGCCGTTGAGATTAAAAAACATTTTTCGTGCGTTTTTTCCCTCATTTCCCTGATGCTTTTTTTTCTTCGCATCGGCAGGCGACGCGGACCGTTTGCCTGTTTGCTATCTCTTCGGCGAGATACATTAAATTAAAAATTCATCTCTAATCAAAAATTATTGTTGGCCTGCTCAAGACAAAGTGCCAGTCTAGCGGCAGGGGTCGGTATCGAGGTACGGGGCACTGGGTACGGGTGCATCAGATCCCGGTCCAGACTCGGGATCTTAAACGATGCCCAAACATGGATGACAATATATCAACGTTTGCTCTTAAGCACGTGGGGGTCACCACCCTCCTCGGGAAAGAAAAGCCGGGCCATATTGTAATTGCTGTGGTCTTCGCTGCTGATTGGCGGCATAGGTACAGTAAAATCTAATAGATAAACCGAGAAAAAAAAAACAGGCAGTAGACCAAATTACCTTTGAACGTGGTGGAGTCCGGTTACCCTTCGTCATTAGTCTTACAGGTCGGCTTATTGTTATATGTATATAGTTAATTCTATGGATAAAGGTCGAAACCTCATAAAAAGAAACGGTTTCGTATCTCATCAGTATATTTTCGATGTCATAAATGTTAGAGGCTTGGATTCTAAATGTTGCATAAGGAAACCAAATCAAATCAAAGATAAACTAAAGATATATCAAAGCATGAAACGTTCAGTGACTTTTAACAAGTATTCTGAAAAATCTACTTAAAATACTTTTAAAAACTGTAATCAAATCGAAACTTCACTTCATTGGGCACATTTCAAATAAATATGTATGAATATATCGACAAGTATAATACTCAATCGATCTATAAACTATTTAAGTAAAACAATAAAAATCCAATACACTAAAACTTTTGAAGAATATTGACAGTGGATAATTTTGAGCATAATCGAAGAAACAATTAACCAAAATTTAAATTGCAGCATCAATTTTAAGAGTTGAGCAATGGAAAGTTTTAATTTTGGACACAATTCTATTTCGAGTTTTTGGTAAAATCTGGATATTTGATGCGATTTGAGATATGACATGAGTTAATTTGTTTTCATTATTTGTTAATCCCATCAAGTTTCGCAATGTACTCACAATTTAGGCAAACAATTTGCAGCCAGTCAGTTGCTCCTCCTGCTCATCAGGAGCCCCTCTGTGGCCCCTTCGTGCCTTGCCGCATTCCCACGCTGCTTTTGCCAACAATTTCAACTTAATTAAATGCGTCTTTAATACTTTTGGCTTGCTGGCAAACAGACATTTACATTTATGTTCCTTATGTTTGTTTGGCCAAAAGCAAATGCACAAAAAAAGAAGCCAAAAACTTTGGCTAGAGTCGACTCGCTCTCTCTGTGTGTGTGTGTGTGTAAGAAGGCAAACAAAAAGTTGGTGAAGAAGGGGTGACGATGATGATGATGGGAGGGGGAAGAGGGGCTTCAAAATAAAGTTGATTAAAATTTGAAAGATTTTTGTCGTCGACAGTTATTAAGTTGCGACATATGTCAATAGGATGAAAGTTAGACTCGAACTCGATAATAACCCACAAAGCACTGAGAGTGCTAGTGGGTGAGAGAGAGGTGAATGGATGGGGTGGGAAGGGGGTTGGGGAATGCGGTATGTACGTCTAGGATACATTCAAACTAATAAGGCAAGAGACGGCGTTCGAATTTAATGAGCAGCAACTTTCCGCAACGTTGGACGCGTTAAACTAATCAAGGCCCAGGCTTTGGTCTGGTCTAGCCCATCACCTAACAGCCCCCCTCACCAACGTCTCTTTTAACCCCCCCGGCCCATGTTTCTTTGTTCTATCCGACATTCAGTTTCTTACCCGGCAGTTGTTTGTTTGTCTGCTCAATTGCTTGTTAACATTTTGCGCAATTTGGCGAACAGGACAAACCGGAAGGAAGCGAGCGGTGGCAGTGGCAGTGGCAGCAGAAGGGGAAGCTTAAACTACCTGCAAACATGGAAAAAAGCAAAAACCAATTGAGCGTGGGCCTTACTGCTCCATCCCATCTCATTCTATCCCCATGCAATTGGTGTGTATGTGTGTCTGTGTGTGTGTGTGTGTGTGCGTAGAAAGTCATAAAATTTTATAGTTTAGTGCAATGTCCAGTTTTTGCCTGCATGTGGGTGGAAGGGGTGGAGAGAAGGGTAGAAGCGTTAGAATGTTGTAAGAGCGGCTAGCCGCCGTGTGTTATGACTGTGAACTAATCGCCGCAGCGTTTTTGGTTTGCTCTCAGACATGGCAGGAACAATTAATGAAATGGCCCAGTTCAAATTGGAGGCTAGGGAGACAGCCAACTGGCTGATTGGCCATGAAAAAGTAAGGGCGAGAAGCGATCAGGTGGGGTAGGGGCCGCAAGACAATTAAAAGCAAAAGTTGTCTGCTTGAGTAAAATAAAAACAAAAGACTCTGTCTTCAAGACATTGGAGTAAAAGCATCATGATATTCCCAATTATCCATTCAAAGTAATTGAAGTAGTCACTAACCAATTGATTCGAGTAGCATCTCCCAACGATAAATGACATGACAAGCCAGGAGATGTTCTATAACCCTCAAACAAAGTACAAAGAAGCTGTCAATTTTTCAGGCATTCATATTGAAGACTAAATCATTAAGTTATTTATTTGCCAAATGCATAAGGCTTACCCTTCTGTGCTCCACTTCTCGTCTTTCTTTATAGTCTCCTCCACTTCATACAATTATATTGTATTACATACAATCAAATGAAATCAAGTCAAATGAGATCAAATCAAATCACACAAATCAGGCCAAATCGCTGTCGCAATTTGCCTTTTGGCAACCCATCCAAAGCTTCAACCCTAACCCAGAGTGGAACCCTCGCCTTTCATTCCTTTCCCCTTTCTCAATGCCGACATATTCATATGCACATATAACCCGGCAATAACAAGACAAAGACCAAATCTCGAAGATGAGGCATAACTCACGCTTATGATTTTTAAGGGCACATCAAAGCGGCCCAAAAGAAAACCCTTCACATACCCCAAACAAGCAAGCGGCACTATAACCAATAAACATTGTAACAAAATTGCTTGTTTTTGCAGCTAATAAAATCATAAAAAAAAGAAGTGAATAGCTGGCCATAAGTGGCCATTGAGGGGTGGGTTATAAAGAAATGACAAGTGAGTTTTTTATCACTAGCCTCGCCGTCGATGAATGCCAATCCCGAAATGCGAATCCCGGGATCCCTTCCTTGCCAACAAAAGGCGCATGCAAATTGTTACAAGGATAATGGCAAAGAGTCTCAAAAGACCACACATAGGAATAGAAAGCGGAGAACTGGAAAGGGGAGAAGAGTATGGGATGTTTGTGAGGAGCATAAGTGGCACACGCCAACCCCAAAAGTATGCTTTTTGTTAGGCGTTAGGACCAAGACTGGCACAGGACACACACACACACACACACACGCACGCACACTTTAGTGCCACTTGACAAATTGGTCAAGTGATTTTGCAAAAAAAAAGGAAAGAAAAAATCAGCCAACGAGAGACAGCAAAAAGCAGCAACGAAGAATAACAAAAATGGGGGGAAAAATCTAAGCAGTCCTAGAACTAGACTAAATTTCAACTGATTTTCCGATCAAAATTTGTTATATCTAAGAAAAAGCACTTTCCTTTCATTTCCTTCGATCCAAGCTATTGCCTCAACCTGAAGGCCAGTCCAAATAGATCCCAAACACTCTTCCGTTTTTAGTTAATTGAGTTGGTTTGATTTGATGAATTATGGCTAAATTTAACTGCTTAATTTGATAATGATTTCATACAGATATTCCCTTTTCTTTTTTAGGATTACCGCTTTCGGTTTACCGGTTTTATGCCCGCGGCAAACGTTGAGACTTAACGCGAGTGGATCATATGTGTATCTCCGTGAGCTGCCCAATCGAATCCAGTCAATCCAGCCACCCTGTTCTCTATCCCATCTCTGAGCGTGAGCTCATCAAATCGAGCGATTGACAAATTGCTTGTCTACGTGTGTGTTCCTCTATTGTAATGGCTCAACTCCGGGCCTCGCATCATCAATTGACTTAACTCCGGCCAAGGAGAAGAGTTCGTGAATGAGTTGAGGGGGTTGAATGTGGTTGGCCCTTTTGCTATTTGTTTTGCAATTGTTGCCAAAAATCTTGGGAATATGTTTGATGGGCCAAAGCATTTTGATTGAATTCAATTACGTGGCCTTAACCCTCTTTTTTTCACGGATTGTGTGTGTGTGTGTGTGTGTAGGTATATATAAGTAGATATATTTATATAGTATTCGGTGGTTGTTGTTGTTCACGGGTTGTTTAGTTGGTTTTAGTGATTTGCAATAATTTTGTTGTTTTTGTATGTTTTGTTGCTGGCCATGGGGTTCATATGTGAAATATGCCGTTGTCATGGTTGGTCGCTAACCCCTTCTTAAGACGAAAGGGTTTTTCGGGTTTCACTTTTTGTTTCGCCTGCCTTAGGATTCGGTTTCTTGGCTGCTTTGTTTGCTTTTTCCTCTACTCTCCGGCGAGTCTTGTGCTCCATCTACATTTTTATATTCTGTTTTCTTTTCCTTTTTTTGTGTTCTGCATCTATTTTTTTGGTAGATTAAGTGATTTTCAAGTCATGTCCTCTGACGGACTACTGCCAAGTGAAAGTCATGTCATGTAAAAAGTGTGGGTGGGTGGGTGTGTGTGGGTGGGTGGGTGTGTGTGTCTATGGGTCTTTCTCTATTTATATTACAAGGGTTATTGAGCAAATCACCAGGCGACATGGACACAGACACCCGAGCAATGAAATCTAGTTTGTTAGCATAATTTGTTTGATTTTTATTAGATGGACAACGGGGCGGGGGGTGGGTAATAGGGTTAATATAATATATTTGTGTGTGTGTGGGTGTGTGGGTGTTCATAGGTGTGTGTTGGTTTCTTTTTGCCTAGTCATATTAGTGGCACATTTAATCTAACCCCCTTCTCTGCCTTGAACCGACACGTTTTTGTTATTAATTTTTATTACAGAGACCAAATAAATTGCATCTGGCCTCTCGCTCGCACACCTACACACACATTTCGCAAATTGATAGAACTAGAGACAACAAAAAATAAAACAAAAAAACCCTTTTTACTTTTTACTATTGTCCAGAACCAGACCATTTAGAAATTTCCCTTAAATGAATAAACGGAAGATTTCAGTTTATTTTTTGTTTCTCTTGTTCTTTTTTATACCTTTTCACTCTTCCCCAAAGAGAATTCCAAAAGAGAGTTGTGGGAGTTGACTATAAATGGGGATTGGAGGGAACCAAGTGGGAGTGAGTTAAGTTAGGTAACAAGAAAAATACACATAAATATCACATTGCCCATAAATTTCGCCAAGTGCCATTAATTTCTTGACATTTCCAGTTGGTAACGGAATGGCTTCCTTTTACCCCAACCCTTCGAACCACTGGCACTGGCAGGTCTCTTCTGCTTCACCCCCGAAAATAATGATTTACTTGAGCAACGAAAAGAACAAAATATTGTGCATATCCTTGTTTTCCTCATATACATTTTTAATATCAAACAATTTGTAATAAATTCCAACAAAAAGAAGCAACGCCAACCAAAAAAAAAAAACAAGGAGCTAAAGAAAAAAGAGGAAATATTTCTTATTAATGGGAATGAAATAAATGTCAGCAAAGACATGAATTTAGAATGACTTTTGAGGTCGAACTACAAAAGTCAAAGACAAAGTCAGACCAAACGAGTTGCGAATCTGATGAATGGTTAACCAAAAGTGTAATATTCACTTCAATTCTCTGACATTATTGCAAGATTTTCGATAATTTCACAGGGCCATCGATGTTATCGATAAGCTAACTCTAAGCTCGATAACGTTAAGAAATCAAATAGGTCCAGTCCTACGCCTCGAGTCTTCTTAATGGCGATCATCAAAGCAAAGAAAGTACAGTTATACCTGATGGAAAAACGTGACGTTTCTTTTCTCATGCTTATGTTTTTGCATATTGTTGTTTCAATTTGAAAAATTGCAACAATCAAACAAAGCGCTGACGACTAACAATAAGAAAAACAACACAAATACAGTGAGCCTAGTTGCATATGCATGTGTGCACATGTGTGTGTGTGTGTCCTTGTAAACGAGAAAACGAGAGAGGAATAAAGAGAAAGAGAGAGAGGGAGAAAGATAGAGGGAGACAACAGCATTGACAAGTAGGCAATATTTGCATACTCAATTGCATTGTAAATTTTTATATGCAAAAAAGTCGCGCCTAAGTGTATGCAACGCAGAACGAAAACAGAAGAATAAGACGATAAAGAGCAAAGAAGGTAGAAAGGGGAGTGTAGAAAAACAAAAAAAATAAAGAAAAGCACAGAATCTAAAATAAGAGATGCAAAAAACAAAAAAAAAATTGTTAGAAAAATGCTGAACAAAGCAATCAGAGCAGGTATATGTACATATGTATGTATGTGTGTGATGTATGTGTGTGTGTATGCATGTGTTGATGACGACAACAACAAAGATGATGACGAGGATACCGTTGCAGGGACAACTGATGGGGTAGGCGAATAGGTGGGCACAGACATATGTATGTACAGTTTTCATTTGAATGACAAAAAGTCAGGTTTGGGCCCCACTTGACGACGACGACGACAACGACGAGTCTCTCGTTCTGTGTGGGCGTGGCTTTTGTGATGTGATGAGCGCCCAACTTGACTGACTCACTGACTGACTGACTAACGTACATACATATGGACGTACATACATATGTATATAAATATACAATATGTGGTGCAGGCTTACTCCTACCACAATCAGCAACCTCACCTTACCAACATCCCACCACAATGCCTCACCAACATGCATCCCATTCCTTCACCCCGAACACTTAACATATTCTAATTATTCATGCTTATTTTATATTGTTTTGCTTAGGACGAGGGCGCTGCTTTGTCTCTTAGTATGTTTGGAGGTTGGTGCCAATGGGTGGTCCATGGGAGAGGGGGGAACAGGGACAGGTACGAGGTTGGTCTAATCCCACTGCCCACCAGCCTAGAGGGGAGACTGGTAAGGTACGCATGTCTTATTAAAAATTACAAATAGTCGACGCTTAATTATGTCCCTCTTGCTCACACATTCTTTCGCTCTCTCTCTCTCTCTCTCTCTTGTCCATCTGTGTGTCTCCTACTTGTGTGTGTTTGTGTGTGATTGTGTTTGTGTAGCCTACTTTTGGCCTGCTACCAATAAATAGTATGCAAATGCAAAAAGTGGTAGAGGGAAGAGAGACAGAGAGAGTGAGAGCGAGAGAGGAAAGAAAAGAAAAGCTGAAAAACTGAAAGAAAAACGTGAAGCATTTTGCACCAATTCTTATGACAGGAGCCAGCGGCAGCGAAAACTAATGTTGATGGCAATGTTATGGGCGTCATGACAGCCATAAGCGTACTTGACAGATCCAGTCCCCAGTTCTCGTCCACCTACTGCCAGCAATACCGCTGAGCTGGGCGTGACACCTGCACAACATTGTTACCCAGAACCCAGAATCCCCTCATCCTCCTTCAAGCCTGCCAGCCATTCACTTTGCTAGCAGCCTGAGAAGCACAAAAAGGCGAGGGGAGGAGATGAAGCAGCCATCATCAAGCATCGCCGCGACGAATGTGTTCTGTATGCATATAAAATGGTAAAAATTTATTATTATTATAAAAATAAATGTAAAGTATATACAACTGTGTGTGTGTGTGTGTGTGTGTGTCCGTAGCTATGATTGTGGTGCAAAATCTAAAGAACCAGCCAGGAAATGCAAAAGACCAACAACACAATAAGAGAGAAAAAGCTCTTTGGAAATTGAATACCTTCTGAAAAACCAATTGATAGTATTTTTCATATTCCTTTTACTTATGTAGATAAACAAAATAATAAAAGAAATGTTATGTATTCCGTAGGTTATTAATTTCAATTATTATATTGATTAAAATCAATTTCAGGTAATACGCCTTAGAGATCCAATCAAAATGGCAATACCAAATATCGGCCATTGGAATTTGATTGCTCATTGATGGCTGATATGGATTCAAGTACCACATACTGATGTAAGATAATGCACAATCTGCCATTGGCAGTTTTAGTTTGGTGGATCTTCTTCTGAAAATCTCTATTTTTGTTATTTCTGCCATTTCTCGTTGGACAATTTTTTTGCTTGTTGCCCTCAAAAATATGCAACACCAAATGCAAAACTCGAGTTTACCTCCCAACACCTAAAACTGATGATGATGGCGTTAGGTGGGTGCACGGCGGGAGGGAAGGGGTGTTTGGCTTCGGGAGTTCAGGAGCTGGCGATAGGACAAGTGGCGAGTAGCGAGTGTGGCCTGTGAAGTGGAAGAAGAGATCTGGTAAAAGGAGTGGGAGAAGGGGTTTATCTGGCCATGGGTACGTGATATCAAGAGTTGAAGTAGCAACGTTGTCGTTGTCGTTGTCGTTGTCGTTGTCGTCGTCATCATCGTCATACTTGTTGTTTTTGTTGTTGTCGTATTCGTCGCTTTGTCGCTTGTTGACGTTTGTTTACGTGTTTTCGTTGTTGTTGCATCTGTTGAGAAGGGGCCACATCTTTGGCCATGTGTGTTTCTATGTCTATCTGTCTCTGTCTCTCCCTCTCTATCCCTCTGTCTCTGTGTGTGTGTGTGTGTGTGTGTGTGTGTGTGCGTGTATGTGCAAGAGATTTGCAAACTAAAGCCTCATCACAATGTCCTCAAAATTCAAATAGCAACAACAACGAGAGCAGTAGTTGGATGTAAGAATGAGAGAGACCAAAACGAAGAAAGAGGTAGATGAGTTAGGCGGGAGGAAAGAGGGGAAGGAGCAGGCTCAGCAATTGTCACACAACGCTACTTTTGCAAATTATTATTTTTTTCTACCTTCACAGAAGTGTGAGTGTGTGTGTGTGTGTGTGTGTGTGCCATGTCTACTGTATATGAATTGCAAATAACCCAACCCATCTCCTCTTCTCATCTCATCTCATCTCATCTACTACTACCAAACAGCCAACATCCTCCGCTACCCTTTTTGGACCGAGTTCTTTCTTAACAAGCGGCACCTGTGAGTTGGCACCTCCACCACCCCCATCCACCCATACATGCCAAGGCCCCCCATCCCCCATCCCTCCCACCAAGCCTCGATGTGCTCTCTAAGTGGAATATGTTTTATTTAGCATTTTTAAGTGTTTGCTGACTGTACCTACCTCCTAACGCCCACACACCACACCACACCACCTCTCACCTTGCCCCGCCTTGCCTGGCTTGGCCTGGCCTGGCCTCTCTTCCCTCTTTCTAGACATGCTGATGATTGTTGTGCTCCTTGCTGCTTGATGCTTGAAGCAAAATAATAATTATTGTTATATAGAAAGGACAAAGTATAATTTCAGATGTGTGCACATACTGGGCAAAGAGACAGAGAGACAGAGAGAGAGAGAGAGAGAGAGAGGGAGAACGAAACAGGCGAGAAAAGGATGGTGGGGACAGAGGCTCATAGGAATGAGATTGTGTAGAGAATAAGTCGTGAACTCATTGCAGCAAACAGAAATAGAAATTAATGAGTTGATATACTCATAAGGTGCTACTGCAAAAAACAAAGAGGCAAAAGGGCAAAGAGGCAAAAGGATAGGGGATTCAAAAAGAAAGGCAACAGAAAAACAAGTCGTCCTCAAGTGTCCCGCCAGATCTATATGCACATTCAACAATAAAATAATGATAACTCTATCGCACTAAACACAGATAGCAAAATCATTTGGTCTCATCAACTAATTAGATTCTTATGCCTTGACAAATTGTTTAGATGTCAAATCTGACAGTCGCCTGTCAAAATAAGCCAATCAACTGAAAGAGGAGTAGAGAGAGAGAGAGAGAGTGAGAGAGAAATTAAAATATTTCCATTACATACGTGAAACTGGAGCTAAATCTAATGTCGGAAACGGAACTGGAGTTGGAGGAACTGGGAGCTGTAGGTACAGTAACTGGGTGGTTGGGCGGTTGGGTGGTTGGGTGGTGGCTAAGAGTTTGAGTGGTTATGTGGCTGCAGTGTCAAGCTGTCAAAGTGGCCATTTTTCACATGCTTTCGCTTATGTCAAATATTGAAAAATGCTTTTTTCTCCGTTTGGACTTAAGGCAAACGACGACCGTCACATGTGTGCCAGTCCCACATACTCTCCCAACCGCCTCCCAACCTCTCCATCTATCTCACACCCTCTGTCTCTCTCACTCTCTCTCTCTCTCCATCTCGGTGTATTCATATATCTGTCCCTGTCGCCAGCTTAAGCCTTCATCATAAAAATGATGACACAATGCTGCCTGATGAGTTTCAGTTATCAAATAGTGTCCGGGACTGGGCCTAATAAGCTCAGATACATACATGTATATATATACATATATATACATTTATAACATATAAATATATACCTGACCCAGCACACAGCTGCAGCTACTTTAAATTCCATGTGTGACATTTGATCATTTGTCATTGAGAAAAAGGAGACAAAGATGGTCTAGAAGTTGGGTTAGAGTTGGAGTTGGAGTTTCAGTCGTGGTGGTGGTGGTGGTTTCGCTTATTACTAATGATGATGATGATGATGGTGATGGCAATGGTGACCAGAGAAAAGCCGTAATACCGCATACTCAGAACATTTATTTTCTATTAGCAGATAGCTGACATAATTGTAAGTGATTAAGATGACAATTCTTTCCAATTTATATGTATATTGAACATTTCATCTTCTAAATCTATCTTTTAACTTTCTATACTCAACAGGAATTCAAGGAAACTAATGAGAAGGAGTTTAATCTTTGAACTGGTATCCTTACAGGAGAGCCAAGCGGTAGACACAGTTCTATTCATTTTTGGACATGTGCAATCAAAACATAAATTTAGTTAGCGTTAAGGTCAACAAAGAAGTGAAGAAGTGTTTCACTTCAATTTTTCTTAAATAACACCAACAGATTATAATTTTGAAAACTTTTAAGAGAACTTTGAACATAAAGAATCAATGAATCGTACTTAATTTTTGCAATATAAAAGAGAAAGCTAAAATAATTTTCAAAATCGAGAATGAAAGAATAGTTTAAAAAAAAACGAAAAAACTTATCTTTACGATAAATTGGTAAAAGTGTTTGAAAAAAAAAAACTAAATTAGTCAAGGGTACTGCCATGTGTCGACCCTTTCCCTGTATTGTCATTTAGCCAAATGGCAGGGGCGTGGCTCTAAATTTGAATCACAATCGGATAATGTAAAAAAGGAAAAAAATTATAATAATAAGTAGAAGCATTTTTATGGCGCTGTAATCGAAGCTTGTCTGTCTTGGACTTGAGTCAATATTGGAGTGCATTTTGTAAAACAAAAAAAAGAGAGAAAAAAAAACAGAATTAACCCTTTTTTGTCGCTGTTGTCGTTGTTGTTATTGCCCTTTGTAAACAGGGTGAGTGGGTTTCGGTATGGCTTTGGCATGACTTGGCTTTGGCTTTGCCTTTTGTTTCAAATGTCAGCTTGGTGGCTGCTTCTGCCGCTGCTGCTCAATTGTCTAACATTATCTGATTTAGCGTTTAATGCCTAACCCTTTGCCCAGATACAGCAAAGCCCATGCATACGCTAGGAACACAAAAAAAAGTGATAAAAAATAGAAGAACCAGGCGCCAGGATAACGAATTAAAAAATTAAAAATCGAAAGACAACGACAAGGACGACGACGGCAACGGCGACGACAAGGACAACAAAAGGTATGAAGAAGGAGAAAAAAAAACAGCAAAAGGGGTGAAACCTGATTAGGCAAATGCGGGGGGTATAGGTTGGAGAGGTTGATATGCTACTGCTGATTAGGCAGAGCTTCGGGGCAGGAGAAAGGCGCACGTAAGGAGCAAGCAGCGGCATAATTAAAACTCCCATCCAGCGTGTAATAAATGCCAAGGCAGGCACGGCCAATAAATAGCAGCAGCAGCAGCAGCGGCAGCAGCATCCAGCAACCCTTTGGCCCTTGGGCTCAGTTGAACCAACCCTCCTTGAAACCCTCTCAGACACGCAACAAGGAAATAAAAGAAACAATCGAATTTTAATCAATTCGCGCAACTTGGCCGGTTTCATTTGCATTTGCATTTGCCTTCGCCTTCTTGTCTCGCGGCTGCTTTTGTTTCTAGGCAACGAAGAGTGAATCCGCAGCCGGATGTCGGATGTTGAATGTCTACTATCGGATGTCGGGTGTCGGGTGTTGGTTGTTGGCACACGTGAGCTCATGCAGCTGTAATCCAGCTGTCCCTGCTTCTGGCCAAAACAGGTTAATTATATTCACGCACTGACCCGCAATCGAGTGGTTGGCCCTGGAAAACACTTTGAAATGTCGCCTCAAAAACCAGAGAAAACTCGTTCAAAATCTATATTAAATTCATATAACTGATCGGTTTTGGATGAGTTCTCATCTAATAGAGAGCTGCTCGGCTTCACTCAATACATATAAAAAAATGAATGGACTCGAATTGAATTGAATTGAGTGAGTGCTTGCTAACACTGGAGTGAATGTGTGTGAGTGTGAATGTATATTGCTTCTCATAACTCACAGCATCCATCGAAAAAAGTTCGAATGAATGAAGTATAAAGCCGAATGAAAAATTTGGCTAACACAATTCGAATTCGAATTCATTCGAGTTATAGCTTACAAATTTTGTACAGTCATTCCGTTTGTGTCGCTGAAAAGAAATGGAAGTGGAAACAGAAACCCCAGGCAACTCTGTATGTAATTTTCAGTGTTTTTTGTCTTTTGTTTTGTGTTGATTATTGTATTGTAGTAATATGGTTAATAAATTATTTTCTTTGTGCTTAGATATTATCTGTAACTGTGACCTGTCCATAAATGTTACCTATATAATTTTTTTCAGATTTAATTTAGTTTTATTGAAATATATAGGTTGTGAAAATCGCAGAGAAAAATGCAGATGAAATAAAGAAAAAGATTGATAGTGGCATGTATAAGCTAATTGAGAAGAAAGGGCGCAGCGAAGTGTGGAAATTTTTTTCCAAAATAATCAATGCTGATGGAGAGGAGCTGGCTGAGTTACTAGCCTGTAATATGTGTTTTTCGGTGTTTAAGTTTACAGGAAGCACGTCTAACATGGTAAAACACAGGTGTTATTTGGTTAACTCCAGCAAATCGACGAAAACTATGCCTGTGGACGTTAATGCAGCAACGAAAAAGGAAGGCATACTTATTATGACTGAATGGGTTGTAAAGAACTGTCGTCCTTTAAAAATTGTAGATGACTCCGGCTTTAAAAAGGTGGCGCAGTTTTTAATTAACGTTGGGTCGTCCTTTGGATCCAACGTAGACTTGGAAAAATTGTTACCGCATCCAACCACTGTTTCCCGAAACATAGCAGCTATCTACGAGGCACATTTTGGCCCAATAAAAGGTGAAATCGAAAAATATAAGGCCTCCGGATACGCTCTCACAAGTGACATATGGACCGACAATTACTTAAAAGCATCGTATTTGTCATGCACTATCCATTACATAAAAGATGGAATCCTTGTTGATCGACTCATGGCTATGAAGTCAATGAAGATGTCCTGTACAGGTATATATCTCATGACCATAAGTTGTATAGTTGAATTCAAATAAATTTTTTTTAAATTTTAGGTTTAAAAATTCGGTCTAAAATTCAAGAGATACTGCAAAACTTCGGATGTGATCTAGAAATCGACAATCCAGTTATAGTAACCGATCGTGGGTCAAACATGATAAGAGCCTTTGAAGACTTTGAGAAAATACATTGTGTAAACCATCTTCTCAACAACGCTGTGGAAAAGGCTATTGCTGCTGTTCCTGAGATGGGTCACATCGTTTCTACTTGTACCAAGATTGTGAAATATTTCAAAAAGTCTGGAATGAACACCTCGTTAGGATTTTCCTTAAAAAGTTTTTGCCCAACTCGTTGGAATACAGTGTATTACCTTTTAAAGTCAGTTGAAACTAATTGGATTGAGGTAACAACGATTTTAAAAGACAGAAATCAGACAGGTAGAATTGAAGGCATCAACATCAACCATTTAGGTTCCATAGTCCGAGTGCTGGAAGCTTTTGAACAAACTTCAAAAAAACTGGAAGCAAGTAATAGTCCAACCATTCACCTCATTCTCCCAAATATTAGCAAATTGAAGAAAACTTGTCAGTCCGATTGTTCCGATATTCACCTCATTCAGTCACTGAAATCTGCTTTACACATTCAAATATTTTCCACAGTAGTTCCGAATTTATCTAAGTACCATTACCTAGCCTTGTTTCTTTTTCCACCCGCAAACAAACTAATTAAATTTTCATCCACTGAAAAAGAGACTGTAATTAAAGACTGCAAAACTATTATGCAAAATTTTGTTCAAGACAGCACAACTGAAACACCTGTAACTATGGACGAATTTGCTGATTTCGTAGAAGTCCAACAAATTGAAATCGCAGACCAAGTTGAACACGAAATAACCTCATATGTAAATATAAATGTTTCATATACGCTAGATTTTGACCCATTGGCTTGGTGGAATTTGCATGCAAATTTTTTTCCTCTGCTTTATAAGACAAGTTGCAAAATATTCTGTATTCCAGCGAGCAGCGCAGCTTCGGAACGAACATTTTCCAACGCTAGAAATTTGATTTCAGAAAAGCGTTGTCTTATTGCTAGTAACTCAGAAAATATAAATAAAATTATGTTCTTGCATTCCAATATAAAATAGAAATAAATGTAATAAAATATATGCAAAAAAAAATAAGAGTTTACATTTCATTGGTTTTTGTCTCTTTCTCTCTTTCTTTTCTATTATACAAATAAATAATATGAAAAACTACTTGGCAACTCGAATCCATTCGAAACCAACTCATTTTTCTTTACCTGTCACAATTCATTCAATTCTCTTTTGTGTTTTAGCTTTGTGTGTATGAGTCCTGTGCTAGAGCACTCACTCACTCATACTTTTTCGGCCTCGCACTCGAACTCACTCAACTCATTTTGAGCATTGTCAATTCGAATAAGGTTTTTTGACTACTCATGCAGCTCTCTATCATCTATGTACAGACAGTGACTCGTTCGTATAAGCAATCCAACTGGAACAGTTCTTAACAAATGAAATGAAGGTTTAGATGGTCAGTTAGATGATCTTTAGATCATCCATTCCAACTTTAATCACATTGTCTCTATACACATTGACAGATTTCGTTGTTGTTTGTGTTTTGCTGTCCTTTTGAGTTGCATTTGTAAGGGGGACACGGGATGGGTGGGTGGTTTGGACCTTTAGGCTTAGTTTTGGTTACCTTTTCTATCCCGACATTTGATGTTGCATTGCATTGTGGCTGGGTCCTGTCATTTTGCTTTGGCAATTTCTATTCATTGCAACTCATCAGTTCTGCTGATTCTTTTTCTTCTTCGTCTTCTTTCACTGCTTCCATCATATTGCATACATTTCTTCTTTTCTTTCGTTTTCTCTCTGTCATCTGTTTGTTGTTGTTATTGTTATTTTTGTTGGCCTTTTGGCTGTTGTTATTATTGTGGCTCATCATGCTTGTAACCCCCTCCATTTGGCAGGCTTCTGCACCATTCTGCATGTTCCATTTCCCATTCTCATCTCCCATTTCCATTCCCATTCCCATTCCCATTTCTATTCGCATTCTCGTTTTCTCCGTTGCCTTTGCTGTTATTTATAATTTTCGTTTATTTGCATTCGCATCCAATTTGTTTCAAGGGGAGGGGGGCTGGGGCAATGATTCGGTGAGGGGGATTTGGGGTGGTTCGAGGGCCATAGAGGAGCAGTATGTCCGTATATTGTGTACCTGGAGGAGCTGCTACCTGCCATCCGTTTTTTGTTCACATCTCTCTCTCTCCATCTCGCTTTAGCCCATTTTTCCCCATCTCTCTCTCTCTTTCTCTTTCTGTGTGTGTGTGTGTGTGTGCGACTGTGACTGTGCCTTCAACCATTTTACACCATTATCAACGTCATTGTCGTCATCGTTGTTGTTGTTGTTGTTGTCGTTGACGTTGGCATCTTCTGTCCGGCTATGACTCCTTCTCGGCTGCCATTGTTGGAGCTTGGCCCATTGTTCTGTCTCTTTTCTCTGCTCCTCTCTCTCTCTCTCTCTCTCTCATTCAGTTTCGGTTTCCATCTATCTGTCTGTCTCCTTGTCTGTCTGTCTGTCTGTCTGTTGGCTCTGTCGGAGCATATTATTGGTGTGCGGAAAATGTTTGCGTAATTGGAATGTTGACATTCGTATTTTCACCTCACCTGAGTACCATCTGACCAAGACTAAGACCAAGAGCAGGCCCAAGCCGAGGGACACTCAGCACTCTGCAAGCTGTGCCAGTGCATCCAAATTCGAAATGTTTGGCCTAAGTGAGACATTGAATATTCTCAGTCATCGTTTCGTATCCCCATCTCCATTTCCCTTTCCCTTTCCCTTTCCAAATCCATATCCATCTCGCGTCTCATTTTCATTTTTTGACCTGACATTGCTTAAGCTTCGACAACTTGTCAAATTACCCTAAGCAATCTGCTCCCACCCATTGGCATTGCTTACCTTCTGCCTTTCTTCCTGCCATCCGTC